>NC_026491.1:105625-275429 GCF_000328475.2 Mycosarcoma maydis
TCAGAATCAGAATCAGAATCAGAATCAGAATCAGAATCACACACGGCAAATAACTTGGAATCGTGAGTCTGTGAGGCTTTCTCGCAAACAGGGCAGCACAGCGCGTCCTGGCGATCCATCGCTCCGAGTCGCCAGAGCGTCAGCAGTCAAGTGTCCAGTCAGATGCTGAGGTTTGGACCTGCCACGGTCGCTTGTTGAAACCTTGACAATTGTGCGCATCGCTTTGGCCATCTACATACACATCCTTGTCCTACCCATGCCTCACCATCATCGCTGCAGTCCACAGACCACCATTGCCTTTGCACAAATCGTCGCACCCATCGGCTTGGTTGCTACATCCAGCTGCACCTTCTAACACGCGTCTTTCATCGCAAACGCAACGCCCCGAGGCTGGTACTGCATCGAAATCTGCGGTTAGAGTTATCACCCGTCGGCCCCCTGCCACATTGCCGCATCTGTCGCCATCCATTACTCAAGCAAACCCATGGATGATTCCGAACGACACTTGCGAGCTCATGGTTCCCTTTTCATTGCAGTAACAACCGTCCACACTTTCTCATTAGCACTGCTTCACATGCCCTCCACCAGTCAACAAAAGCCAAGTTTGCTACGCTAGATCATGTCGACCATGACTCAAGTCGACCCCAGCTCTGCATCCCATGCAGTACCGTCTCGTCATCACCTTGAGAGCGACCAACAAGCATCCAAGCTTTCCGAGATCTCGTTTGCTTCGACGCTAGCCGACGCGCAACATTCCCACTTTAACCCAGCCTTACAATCCGCAGGATCGACCGTAAACCCACCTTTACCCTCTACTTGGTCAAGATCAGACTACAGCGTCGACCCGCCGCCAGGCTCCATAGAGCCCGCCGGTAGATCTAGTAGCTCGAGCGCATCGCACAAAGGCAAGCAACCTAGCAATGGCCATCACATTGATCCAGAACATCTCAAGCTTGGCACCATCGACGAGACCGCTGCAGCAAACGTCAACGCATTTACCACCGACGAGCTGTACAGGTCCTCAGCCAACGGCTATCTCCGATTTGATGCTGGCCATCATCGTCAAGGACGTGGCCGCACCGACTCTGCCGACTACAGCGAGCCTCCTTACTCACCTTCAACCTATCCGCCAACAAGCGAAGAGGATTCGGAAGCCAAGCGCGTGCAACAAAATCTGGAACGCTGGGCGGCTGAAGAGCGCCATCGTCGCAAAGCGCAAAGGTCCTCAAAAATCGGCTCGAATCGAAACTCGGCCGTCTCTGGCGCAAGCGGCATCACTCATCGCTTGTCCATATTGCGATCGGCTGCGTTTTCTGGCAACATGCATAACAATCTGGGCGCCGGTCCTTCGTCCGAGAGACTCGCCGATGCTGCAAGCGCAAGCCCCAGTGTATCATACACCACTGCGTTCACAGATCGACATCGCGAAGCAATACCGCGTCCGACTGTCACTTCTTCAACAGGCGCACCAGATGCACCAAGAGGCTTGCATCGTCCCGCCAGTCCGTCGTCCTTCGAAAGCTCACAGTCAAACGGCTCTCCGGCCTCGGAAGACCACGAGTCGAACAGGATCCTACCTCGCATTGGCTCTCGTGTGCCTCCTGCCACACACGGCTGGCACGTCGGTGGAGGCAGTGCAGGTGATTCCGACGCTCTCGACTCGGTTGACAGCCGCCATGCGCACGATCCGTTCCGTGATCCTTCCCAAGACGACAACTTCCCAGCGAAGCGCTTGTCGCTTAAGCCGACACCAACAGCAACTCGCCCCATCGTCACCGTCGGACGAGCTTCTAGCATCCAGCGCCGAGCGTTGGAAACGAGTTACAAGGATGCAAAAGGGAAAGGAAAGGGTCGATCTATGCCGACCATTGTCGCCACAGATACCGAGGCTGAGGCTGAGGAGTATGGACCTGGCAATGCGAGTGAGAATCCTTTCTCTTCGAGCCAAGACCGAAGCCGAGACCAAGACTGGTTACAGCGAATCAGAACCACTTCCACCACTATCCATCAGGGCGGCCTAGATGAGGAGGTAGCCATGGAGATTGCAGGAAGCACAAACAAAATGGACACGAGCGGCGATCTTGGCGAAAGCACGCTCGACACAGTTGTTGGAGCTCGACGAGCGCCAGCGCGTACATCGACGAGCAGTTCCAAGTTCAGAGAACTTGGCATTTCCGAAGGCGACGACTGGATCGAGTCAGTGGCAAGTGGTAAAGCGCAGCAGCACGGCAGTACAACAAGTATGCGCATTCCTAGACGCGCACAGGCTGGCAGCGATCAAGACGAGTCTCGTAGACCTTGGTGGACCGAGCTTCTCTGTGGCTGTAGTCGTGATCAAGACGATGATGAACAGGTAGGGTCTTGCGCTTCTCCAATCAGCGTCCACTGAGCACCAACGACCAACAAGCACGAAGCACGAAGCACGAAGCACGAATACTGACCATTCCGCTTTTGCCTCTTTTCATCCACCAACGTGCTATTGCTCGGTTCATACGACAGGCTGGACGCACGAATCCCATGGAATAGTTGATTCATTTCACGCTTCGTGCTTGGACGCATTTCGCAATACATGTCGCGACTTGTTACATAACTTGAGCCAATCAACGTGTGCGATCGCGGGAGGCTCTATTTTCATAAGCACGTCGTGCGGCTTGCGGCTTGCGGCTTGCGGCTTGCGGCTTGCGGCTTGCGGCTTGCGGCGTGCGTTGGACGCTGGTCTCTGTGATCTAGCAAGGCAGTATGCAGAAGTAATCGCCGTTGTACGCGTTGGCGACGATGTGATAGATACCGAACTGCGAGCGCGGCTAGTATGCCGGCGGGGCTTCCGCCGCCTCCGCCGCAAGCCAGTCGACTGTTCGTACTCAGCCAACACTCCGAGCTTCCGCCAACAACACGCGATCGCCGACCCACGAGTCAGTTGGTCCTGAACGCACCACGGTACACCCGCTGACTCACACGCACACACCCAAGACACGCTGAGGATCAACGCTGTTGTAGGACAAGTGAAAAGTGACAACCGTGCAGTAGAGCAAACACGGGGAACCCAAGGATTGATGTACAGCCTGTACGCTGAAAGGATCGAGCCGAAACGTGCCAGGCATGGTCGACGCCATTATCGACCGAGGAACGGATCTTGCGAGTAGTCTTGATACAAGGGACGTGCGAGTGAGTTTACCGTGACACGTTTGTCCATCTCAATGTCCTCGATCAATGCGTCTGTGCAATATGTAGAGGAAGTCGTATGACGATGATAGTCAGTCCACAAGGCGTCGACAACCATGCAAGGACGAGAGGCGGTGTCGGTGTAGTCGTCAGCATCGGCGAGCAAGTCGATGGCAACGAGCGCAATACACAAAAAAAAAAAAAAAAAAAAAAAGACAAAAAGACAAAGACAATGTCAGTCGGCTGCTGGGCGATGAAACACGCGCAACGCAGCAATCCCGAATGACGCAATGTACCAAACTCACCCAGCGAATCGTAGTTGTACTCGGGTCGCACGTAACCCAGAACGACGACGCGAATCTCTAGACCGTAAAAATCGTCTGCAAAGTCGTGCAGAATGTGTACCTCCTGTGTCCAAAACCAAAGCAAAAGAGGCGAGAAAAAGCATGAGCATCGACAGTGTCAAAGTGGGTGCCGACCATCGCGGGAGGCACAGCAGGCGTGCTGCTACTTACGGCAGTCTTGTGTGTGTTCTTGTAGAAAGGATTCCAGCCAACGCTCATGACCATGGGGTAGACTTGCGTGTCTTCGTGCTGGAGGTGGACGCGTTTGGTCTTTTTGCTGCGTGCGGCTGCTAGACTACTTGAGGAGGAGGAACTTGAAGCCGTAGCGCCGTGCAACGAGCCGACGCCGTCGTTGAGCTCGGAACGGCTGACGTCGAGCTCCTTGTCTTTTCTTGTTGCTTGTGCCTCGAGAATCGATGCTGCGTTGGGCTGAACACGCCCAAGAAAGCCGTCACCGATCGGACTTGCGCCAAGTACCACCTCGTTTTCGTCGTCATCCACTTGGGTGGAGGGATTGGAGGGATCGACCTCTTCCGAGTCGGTTAGAGATGGGTCATCGGGATCCTGAGGCAAGACACGGGCGAAGCCAAAGTAGACACCGGTGCGCGTGAGCGAGGAACCTGGACCGACCACCTTGGACGGCAAGTTGGCTGTAGGGCAACCGAGATCCTTGGAGCCGCGGCCAAAGCCTCTTTCAACCTTGCCGCGTAGGTAGATTGGGTAAGGACGCTCGGGAGCATGAGGTCCACACACCTCTGGACGACGATTCGGGGATGTGGGTGACTTGAGCGCCTGTGCTTCGAGCGAGTCAGTCATTGGCGTAAGGGAGCTGTGCCAACTCGGAGAGCAGATCACGTGGGATGACTGAAGCGAAGGGCGCTGAGCAATGGGATAGCACAGCCACTAATCCGACAGGGGGCACAAGGCGCTATTGATAGCACGAGGTGGTGCGTACAAACGTCGCGATGCGAATCGACGTCAAGCGCCTAACCAACGAGGTTCTACGTACACACGTACACGATCAGGACGAGATAGCGGTCGAGATTGTGGCGAGATCGTTCGAGTGTGGCTATGAGAGGGTATCTAGGATCGAGCCAGGGTGGAGTGGACCAAGACGGAAGGTGACGAGCGTCGGTGTTATCAGGGCGACGGAGAAGCGGTTGAAGACCTCTATGGATTGAACGGTACGCGTTGAAGGACGTGAGATGACTCGAAAGTAGCGAGAAAAGCTTCCAAGTTGGTATGTCGATGGCGCAGCAGACGGAAGAACAGAGACAGATGCTGAAGCGGATCCGTGATCGATGGATGGGAAAAAGATGGAAGAAAGGAAAGATGATGTTGCTAAGAGTGATGGATGATTCGGTACTATGGATAAAGGCGGCAGATTGACACTTTTGTGTGCAGAATCTCCAGACTAAACTGGCATCCGTGATTGTTGATTCGTGATTGTTGATTCGTGATTCGTGATTTGTGATTGCGCCGTGCCGCGTTTCGACTCGTGTGAGGCAGAGAAGTACCAATCGAGCGCCAAAGTGTCACTTTCCAGTCGCACGGTGCTTTCTTTACTCACCACTCACCACTGGTTCAGGCTCGCACAGACAACCTTTTCTCGTTGTTCTTTTTGCTTTTATCCTTTTCTAATAATAAATCTGATTTGGTCAACAGGCGATAGGCGATAGGCGACAGCGAGTCAGACAAACAGACAGAAAAATCTATTTTATTTACAATAATAATCACGAATCGTGAGCTATAGAAAAAGGGCGATTCACGAACATTCGTGAATCGCGAGTAAAGAGCAGATGGGCGCGCCTCTTTTTACAGCTTGTTGCTACACTCACGGCTCACGGCTCACGGCTCACGACTCACGACTCACGACTCGTGCCTGTGCGGGAGCGATCTTGTGGGTATTCCTATTCACCAACGTCTTGCGCTGATCGCCTTGGTCGCTGTTGATGTCGTATGCACAGGTTTCATGAAGCCTTGTCTCTGTGATTCGCTCAGCCGCTCTCGGCGCATGAGTTGTGAGCAACAATCAGCCCTTCGTGATTCGTGCTTCGTGCTTCGTGCTTCGTGCGTAATTCATGATTCGTGATTCGTGGTTTGTGATTTGTGGTTGGACCGATGACACAAACGACGGCGGTCTTTTTTAGTCACACGTAGTCACCGACTCGCAGAAGAGAGATCGCTCGCCAGCCTGCCCGAGAAGATGGACTCGATGTACTCCCTCTGTTTGACTGAAAGCTCTTTCTCAGATAAGTTAACCCGACAGAAAAAGTGACGCTAGGCACAGCCACCTGACGCTGACACGCGCTGACACTCAGTCGTGAGAGACTCTTGGAAGCCTGGAATCACGAATCGCGATTTCGTGCGCGGATGCTGGTGAGCTAAAGGCTAAGCACCGCCTTTGTGCAAGCCTGATGCACCCCATCGCACCAAACATGAAACGTCCTCTCCGCACTCTGACTTTGTTGCTATGGCTCGGACTGACTCACTCGAAGCAGGGGATCCGTCGAACTGTACCATGCACGGCGGCTGCTGCTGCTGCTGCTGCTGCTGCCAACCGAAATTCGCGAAAAGCCCATTCGCTCGACTTAGCTTCCGTATCTTGTGCAACTCTCTCCAAGCGATGCGTGCAGGCGAGACACGCGGCTGCATCGTGGTCTACAGAGGGCCTCGAGGGCCTCGATTATGCATCACATTCGCAGCTTGCTTTGCATCTTTAACGAGTCAAGCATTCTGTGATTGCCGCGTCGGTTCTCGGTTGGCTTGGTAGAATGAGTGGTCGAAGCGTTGCCGTACGTTTTCCGTACGTTTTCAAGGATGTGCGCGGCTAGCAACACCATCACATGGGCATACAGATCGACGGGTTCAGGTCGGAGCTTTGAAATTTCCAGCATTTCACGATCCGTGATTCGTGATTCTTTTTCTTTCCAGTTCGAATCCAAATCTCGGCTATCACGCTTCGAGATTCTATTATTCTGTGATTTAACCCTAGGAGGAATAAGGTATCGTGGATGCTAGTCACAGTCACGAGTCCGTGATCCAGCGGCGTTCTGGTCAAAGCGCGCTATCCGCCAATTCACGATTTCGATTCATGTTCCCTCGACAAAATTGAATCCCGAATCGTGAGTGGTTTATCTGGTCAACCAAGGCCTACAGACTTTGCGAGCTACGTTATCAGAACATTGTCATTCACGACAACACGCAAGCTGTGGCGCTCTTTTGTCATACGTCTCAATACCTTTGAGTCTTCGACGTGCAGCGGCGCTTGATCACCGAGCAGACGCTGCCTTTCCAACGGAAATCTGTCTGGCTCTACGCTACCAGAGCAACGTTAATGATCGTTGCCAAACCTCGCCACCTGTGCGCGACCACCGTCTGAACGCCGACCCGAACGAGGTATTGGAGACGAAACTCGTTTTTGTTTGGCCATGTTGATCTTGGTCGCTGTCTTCTGCGCCTCTTCGCGCTCCATCTTGATTCGAAACGCCTGCTTGTCGGGTCTGAAACTCCTGCATCTGCTTCTTCAGCTCGACGTGATCATGGCGTGACAGTCAACCGCAGACATATTCACGATTCATGATTGCCTTCTTCCGTGGGCGCCACCCTCTCCAGCTTCTCTTTCAGTCGCAGTGGGGCAAGTGGGAAAACGGCGTTAGAAAGGAAATCGGCGTTAGAAAATTTGTCCGGCACCAGCCCCGGCCTATCGCGCAAAAATTGAAAAGTCGCCGCCCTCAGCTGCAAAGACGTGAGAAGACCGTCAGTTAACTCTAACCCTAACCCTAACCCTAACCCTGTCGAGTCAGATTCAATACGTCGCGTGTTGCCCTAACGTCCTGCTCGCATCGACAAGAACGGAACGGCGCTTGTCGTCTTTGCTGGTGCCTTGCCCTCATCCATCACGTTAGGTGTATGATCTTGGCAGTGTCGATTCTTTGCCACCCGAGTTTTTCTGTGGACACCTTGTGCTGTGTATTGTATGGGATCGGCTCCGTTTACGCATCTGTAATCGTGAATGTCCCGACGCGAATTTATCATTTAATATCATTAAAATATCACCGAAGTCACATAACTAGTGTGAGCGCTTACATCTCGCGATCAGATGGCCCAACATGATCTGAATTCTTGAATCGCGATTCTTATCGGGCATAATCAGAATCGATCGTCCATCGGGAATGAAACGTGAATGTCACGTGCGGGAAAAGCTGACTGTGGCAAGCAGCAAGAAGAAACGACGGCCAATAAGCATTCGTGATTTTGGCAGGTGACTCACGTTTCTTCATGCCGAAAACCGTGCACATCTTCAGATCGACTCCGCGAACCAACCAATCATCTAAACGTGCAAGGCAAAGAAAGCTGCTTCAATTACACTCCACTCAAGTTAACATTGCTTTGCATCAAACATCGACCACAGCCTCAGCCTCTCCATTTTCTCCACACGCAGATATGAAGTACCTCAGTACCAGGGGCGGTTCCGAGCGCCTCACGTTTGAGGAGGCCGTTCTTACCGGTCTCGCTCCCAACGGAGGTCTTTTCATCCCTCAAGAGATTCCACAGCTGCCCGCCAACTGGCAGTCTGAATGGGCCGACCTTTCCTTTTCCGAGCTTTCGCATCGCGTCCTCTCCCTTTACATTCCTCAAGACCCAGCAGAAGGCGGCATTCCTTCTGCCGATCTCCAGCAGGTCATCAACAAGTCGTACGCCACGTTCCGACACAAGGACATCACACCGCTCGTACGATTGGATGACAAAGAATGGTGTCTCGAACTCTGGCATGGCCCCACATTTGCGTTCAAGGATATTGCGCTTCAGCTTCTCGGCAACCTGTTTGAATACTTTTTGCAGCGAAGAAACAACGGCAAGCCGGCTGAGCAGCGTGAGAAGCTCACCATCGTAGGTGCTACCAGTGGTGACACCGGTAGTGCTGCTATCCAGGGTGTACGATCCAAGCAAGACATCTCGATCTTTATTCTTTTCCCCCATGGCCGTGTCAGCCCCATTCAGGAAGCGCAGATGACTACTGTGCTCGACGACAATGTCCATAACGTTTCCGTCCAAGGCACATTTGACGACTGCCAGGACGTCCTCAAGGCGCTCCTCTCTGACGCCGAATTTAACGCCAAGCACCGTTTGGGTGCCGTTAACTCGATCAATTGGGCGCGTATCCTTGCTCAGATAGTCTACTACTTCGCCGCATACTTTAGCTTCCGCAAGCAGCTCGGTTTGTCTGCTTCCCAGTCTACACCCAAGGATCTCGAATTTGTCGTTCCCACGGGCAACTTTGGTGACATTCTCGCTGGCTACTATGCCAAGCGAATGGGTCTACCCGTCTCGCGACTCGTCGTGGCTACCAACGAGAACGATATCTTGCAACGATTCTGGGCCACCGGCCGATACGAAAAGTCCAGTGCTGCTTCATCCTCCTCGGCGGCTTCCTCGGCACAGACCGAGCCGGCAAACGGTTCTTCCGATGGTGCTCAGCAGGGCGGTGTTCGAGCCACGCTTTCGCCCGCCATGGATGTTCTGATCTCTTCCAACTTTGAACGTTTGCTCTGGTATGTTGCTTACGAATCGCAAGCTCCCTCCAACGCCGACGCCTCTGAACAAGAAAAGCAAGAGGCCGCAGGACAACAACTTGCGTCGTGGATGCAGTCGCTCAAGACTGAAGGTCGCATCGCCGTTGACGAAGCACAGCTAGCCATCGCCCGCCGTGATTTTGCCGCTGAACGAGTTTCCGACCAAGAAATCCGCGAGACCGTGTTGCAGTACTTTGTCCGAAAACCTACTGCTGCCTACCCTGCTGGTTCGTACCTCGTCGACCCGCATACCGCTGTTGGATTCAAAGCCGCCGCGAATGCGTCGAGCACCTCGTCCAACGCACACCAGATTGTACTGTCCACTGCGCATCCCGCCAAGTTCGCCGAGGCGGTTACTTCGAGTTTGGAGAGTGCAGGTGCAGATTTTGATTTCGAGCGCGATGTCCTGCCAAAGGAAATGGTTGGTTTGCTGGAAAAAGAAAGGAGAGTGATTCATGTGAAGCCCCAGGGCAAACCCGGTGTAGAAGGGCTGGTAAACGCGGTCAAAGATGTGGTCGAAAAACAGGCCGAAGTGGTCAAGGCTCGTGCGCCATCTGCTAACACTGCTAGTGTATAAAGCTCGCTTGTCGAGATCTTGGTTCGTATGCAATGCCTCAGACAAGGTTCTTCAAACGCCTCTGGAGCCGTGTTTTGTGTGGATTCGTAATTCGTGATTCCGTGATTCACGATTATGAGGCTCTTAGAGTATCACGCATGTCGTTGAGCTTGAAGCTGATCGAGTTGCAATCGTAAATGATTCCCGCGAGGAGACTTGGATTATGTAAGCTGCATGCGGTCTTGACCGCAGCTCCCAATTTTGTGGAAAAAAAACCCCCCAGTCACGAGTTGAGATTTTCGGAAGGAAGAGAAACGTCACAAGCAAAGGTCTCACCCCGTTCGTGATTCCATTCTGTCTCTTCTTCACTACCACCAACTGTGACATCGAGCTATGCACGAATCTTTGCATTCGTCGCTTTCTTTATGGCGCTGTCTTGTCGACAGTGGTCGCATGTGTACCTTCACTGTTCGTTTCAAGCAGGATTGTTCTCGATCGATGTTCTCAGCCCGTTTGGACTCGTTTTTTCGTTCAATCCGTCGCTGATCTTGCGACTATTCGTTTCGTCGCTCTGAACGCTCTCGCCGCTGCTCGTCTTGTCGACGACATGCCTCACCTCGCACATCACACTTTTGAGCTCGACCTAGACATTCTTCCTCTTCCCTTGCACTCCCCTGTCTTACCTGGCTCTTTCGAAGCCCCGCAAACTCCGCCTCTCTTTCTTCGAAAGATCGCAGGCACGTAGTTTCTCGTGGGGTCAAAAAGTTAGATTCTAGCCTAGATGAAAAAGCTGCAATACTTAAGGTCGTGTATCGACTAGGTTCAACTATACCCAAAGGTCGACGCACACTACCCAATTGCTGTACATTCCTCCGCCTCATTATTTCTTACCATTCACGATTGTATCTTTCTAGCACTGCACGTTCTGGAATTCAAATCTGACCCGAATCGATCGAGCATTCGTGTCTCTCGAGAACAGACTGTGGACCGGTACAGCAACTCAGTGCAGTCTGCAAAGAACCCCAAAGTATAAGCTGGTAGCCAAGAAAAATGACAGTGGTGTGTGACATTGTTTGGTCAAGATGGAAAGAAAACGGAGCGAATGTGAAAAGATAGTGGATATCTAGGACCTGTGTGATCTGATCGACACGCAACAGACGTAGCCTAGCATGTAAGGAGGACGTTATCAAAAGAGGGAGGCGTGCGGGGAAGCGCAGAGAGAGGTGGTCTTAACCGATACCGTTAAATGTCATGGTAGCAGCAGCACCACCACCAACGATGGCGGCAACTTTCTTGAAACTCATACCTCCCTTGGCTGCTTCCTTCCCAGCGCCAGCTTCGGCAGACATGGCGCCTTGGATCGTAGCCGGTGAGCCCGCTGTACCTGGTGTAACAGCAGGCATGTCTGACACCATAGCCGGTCTCGCAGAGCCCATAGCAGCATCAGTACGATACAGAGACGCTGCTGAACCCCCCCTACCCATCCAAGTGCCACGTCCGAGCATTCCTGCTCCCCCTTCCGATGCCAAACCAGCTTCGCCTCGGGACAAACTGGCAGCTTCTCCTCCAAGACCACCACCTCGGCCAGCAAATGCTGCACGAGCCGTGCCACTCTCAGAGAGACCAGCGCCTCTGGCGAGCGATGCAGTTCCAACATCAGCACCTGACACAGTAGCACCTCTAGCGAGTGCTGCGGTTCCAGCCTCAGCTCCGGATACTGCAGCACCTCTGCCGAGCACAGAAGCGGCTCCAGCACCAGCTCTCGCTAAAGCAACCGCTTCTGTCTCAGCGGCTACAGCTGCACCCGCAAACCCCAATGGCACTCGCTTTCGCAACATGGATCGCTTCTTGAGGACAGGATCTGCCGCGCCCGCTAAACCACTGGTATCACCATTAGCAGTACCGGCGGAAGTATCACCAGGAGTGCCATCACCACTAGTGCTCAGCGTTGAGACCCCAGCACTGGACGGCATGCCACCGCCAGCAGAAGACATCGCAGCGGCGCCATAATTTATGCTCGCCGGAGCACCCGTCGCTAAGCCAGTCCCAACACCGCTCATCGGGCTGTATGAGCCGGCACCGGTACCCGTCTGACCCCTCTGAGCTTCAAGGTAGGACGTGTACAGCTCGCCGCCCGGGATCATCGGCCCCCGAGTGTTGGCGTTAGGGGTGACCAGAGGTACTGGCTTGTTCTTCTGCTTTTCGCCGACAAATATGTTGCCTGCCAGAGTTCCGACAAACATGGCTGTACCTCCGATTGTCAGTGCGGTGCCGAATCCTGGAGTACGCTTTGATAGCGACCGAGACTCGACTTGATGGTCGGAAGCCGTATGAGCAGTGTTGCCGTCAGCAGAGGCATCTCGCTTTTTGAGCACGCTCCCTCCACTGCCGCCGCCCCCGCCCCCGCCACTTGCCGGTGCCTGGTAACCAGCGGCAGCATTGAGCGAATCTCCCAGCGATGATATGCCTCCCGATGAGGCGCCGCCGGAGCCGTAGGTAGGGGGAGAGAAGCCAGAAGCTCCACCGTCTCCGGAAGCTGCCAAATAGCCTCCTCCCGAAGAATCGTAAGCGGCACTAACATCGCTACCAGGAAGCGGCTTGACCGGGATTCCGGCAAGAGGATCCGTCTGCGAACCACCACTGGCTCCACCAGTGGGGTCTGCAGCAAGCGCGCCCGCACCGCCTTGCATCTGCGTTGCCTGCTGCTGCTGCTGCTGCTGCTGCGCCATCAGTTCCTGTTGCTTCTTCTTGGCTTCTCGCTTCTTTTCGTCCTTTTCCTCGTCTCGATCTGTGGGGAATTGGGTCGCAGACTGAGCATAACCCAACAAACCACCCACGACCACCAGGGCACCAGAAGCGAGCAAACCGCCTCGCTTCTCCAGACTATCAGCAGCGCGGCGTTTGAGGACGGGAACACCGCTCTGACCGCTGGCCGCACCATCGGGAGCAGTAACACCACTAGCAGCAGAAGTAGAAGATTGAGAGAGCTCGTCCGGAGAGGACGCCTGGCCTTGTTCGCGAGCTGCAGTCTGAGCCCTCGCTTGCTGCAGAGCCTGCTCTTGTTGGAGCTGTGTGACGTAGTTGGAATAGCCTGGCATGGCGTTGGTCGCGAGCTGCCCTGGTTGACGGTCCGGCACGCCAACAGCGCCGTACGTCGGTCTGTCATCGATGTCCTTGAGAATGTCTCGGTCTCGCGGATTGTACTGTCGCCATCTGGCATGCGTCACGCCTCCGTAGATCAACGGAACCACACTACCCACAGTGATAGCGCCTGCAAGTTTCGACCAAGGCCCACCGGTGAACAAGAAGCGCTTGTCCAGCTGAGAAGAAGCTCGGGCATCAATTCGATCTCGATCTCCGTTTACTTCTCTTTTGCGAAGAACGGATTGAGACTGGCTCGACAAAGGATACACCAAATTTTGAGCCTGCGATTGCGAGGCGCCTTCAGTGTCGTACACGTCGACAGGGAACTTTATACCGTCTACATTCGGAGGCGTTGAAAGAGCCGAGCTGTAATCTGGGTTTGATGAGGCAAGTACCGGCAAAGTCTGACCAGGCGTCGCAGCTGCGGCACTGAAGGCATCCTTTGGTTTGAGTATGTTCGGATCGTATGGATTGAACGGAGGAGTATCCATATCTTCCTTCTTCTTTCCCATCACTGTCGATGTAAAGCCTGGAGAAAGCAAAGCCCCAAGGCCAGCTCCGACTACACTCGAGATGTATTGTCGCTTGGATAGCTTTAATTTTTGAACGCTCTCCTTAAGCTGGCCAGACGGGTCGGCAGGCGGCAGCTGTCGGCTTCTGACGAACCGCCTCTGTACATCAGACTCAGCAACAGCACCGTTAGACAGATGGCGCTTTTGCAGGCGCGTGAGCTGAGCCTTCTCCACCTGTCGCTTCGATTTGTGGGACTGACTTTCATCCGGCTTGTCCGTGGGCAAGGACATCAGCGTGTACTGCGAGCCATCCCATCGTGCCGCCGTATCTATGAGCGTAGGCGGTGTAGGTGGCGCCGAGAACTGATAGGTCGCTTGCAGAGTCGTCTTGGTTGAGAAGATAAAGTTGACCACGTTCAGGACAGCAGCAGAGAGGCCAATGGCACTTGCTGCTCTCGTGATAGATGGGAACTTGGGAGGAGCCTTACCGTATTTAGCCATGTGGATCGAATCCTCGACTTGCATAGTGTGCTGCTTCTGTCTTTCCGCTTCGCGACGTGCGTTCTCGATTCCGGTCACCTTGGTCTGTAGGTCGTTCAGTAGATCTTCTTGTGGTACGAGTTTCGACACAGTATCTCCGACTTTTTGTGCTTCTCCGGGTGTCAGTTCGCGAGCATGTAAGCGGTCAACGACGCCTTCTGAGCGACGATGTTTCTTTGGTTGGCGCGCTTCTTGATGATGACGACCGTGCTCGCCGTTCGAGCTATTCTTTTTGTCGCCGCCATCACGCTGTCTGAGCTTTTGGGCTAACAATTCATCTTTGGCCGAGGCAGGCGCAGCTTGGGCCGTGAAGGCTAAGCATGCCAAGCAAAAGAGAAGCAATGCCCCGACTCGCATGACGAGTGAAACAGTGCTGGAATGAGCAGATCGATTGGTGATCTCGAGGCCTGCCTCTTAACAATCACGTCAAGCTCCGATTACTTGTATGCTGGGAGTCGGCTTGTTTCGATATCGTTTTGCTTCGAAACCAGTGGTGTTGGAGATGAGTCAAGCTGTTGCATAACCAGACAAAATCTAGGTGCCACACAGGCAGGAGAGCGTTGGCAGCGACCCACCCACCAGAACGTGCCTGGTCAGGTTATAGAGGCCAGCTTAGCCACTGGTTTCGCATTGATGAAACACGAAAACACTTAATGAAGCCACGTATTACAGCCCAAGTGTACTTTTGTGCTGTAAAGCTACCTCGCTGATCAGTTAGAGGTGGCTCGCGCACAGTGAAAATGAACAGACATCGAGCTTCATTACAGTCTCGTACGTTTCGTTGGCATAGCAATGGATCGACGACTGTCTCTTTGGAAGCCCTCCGAATAGCTCAGCTATCGCAATGCCTGGACGTCAAGAAGTCAGGGAAAAAAAGCGCACATGACAGAGAAACGAGAAATGTACCTCGTCGGGAGCGCTCAATGTACTGTACAGTATTCTTTAGGGACAGTCGCTACGCATAAACAACTGTGGGTGGTGAGCCACGGACCGTTTGGTAGGAGGACCCATGGCTGACAGGCACACCCTCTACTGCGTTGCATGTGGGTCGCAATGTGGGTTGAGCATGGCGACGATGGATAGCAAGGAAGAGCCGCTTGAGCATGACAAAGATTCGGTTCATTGTGTTGCTGAGCGCTCGATTTGGGCAACCGCTCTCGGTCTGTGAAATGAAACAAGCTGAAGGACGTGGTCACGCTGGCAGTCAATCGCCCCACCAGAACCTCCGAGTGGCTCAGCGTTGTCTTGGTTCATATCCTGGATCATCACAGATGAGGTGGCCCTTCAAGCTCGTCACTCGACGACTCTGGTCATTTCTTCTGTGGTGGGAAAGAGACCAAGCTTGTCACCGCATCGTGCTACAGCATCTAGGGTCATCGAGGTTGGCTTTCGTGCTTCGGGCAACTTCTACCGTCTGACACACATACTTGAGAGCCCACACATGAAAGGGTGTGCTTTCCTGCAACTCAACAGGGGACGTTCCTGTCGATGTATGTCGCACCCAGCTCTCTGTCATTTATCTTTCAGGGGAAGGCAAAAGCAGAGTTGCCCGTTGTCTCGCTGTTGTCTTCGATCTCTTTGAATAACACGCCTCTTCTCTCGACCTGGATCCGGGAATGAAATGCCTTGCACTCAGCCGAACTTGTTGCCTTACCTTTGTGCCTGCCTCCTGGAATACTATAGACATTCGTCGTTTTGGTGTCACAAAATCTTTCTTCTCCCCACCTTCTCTCTCCGCTCTCTTCTGCTACTCGGATTGAGTACCTTTTGTCACGATGGTGCGGTCGTTGAGCTCGAGCATGGCGCTGGTCGCCATGGTCATGCTTGTTCTCTGTACTTGTGAAGCTGCTTCGGCAAGGCTGATGCTGCCCTCTGCTCGTCATGCTCACAGAGGTCTTCGAAGAGAGCTATTAGCCAGCCGCTCCAGCGCAGACTGCCCCAAAAATAATGGGACGCTTACGCCCCTCGTTCAGGAGCAGATCGCAAAGCTGTCATCAGCTTCAATGCGTCAGGGGGGTAAGCAAATGGAGCAGGATACGGTTCTGCCAGATGGCCAACAAGTCCATGTACAGGCCAAGTCGCAACAGAGCGGATCGTCGCGCTCGTGGGCCTGGTCGTGGTCCTCGCACTCTTCGCGGTCATCATCATCGTCGTCCAAGTCCTCGAATGCTTGGGGAGCGAGGGATAGTTCTGCAGACGATAAGGCTCATCCAAGTTTGAAGCTCGAGCGAGAGATTAGCAGTGTCTCGAGTCCGACCTCTAGTCCCAAGGAGCAAGACCGTCGTCCTAAAGAAAACCCCGTCTATGCCGTCGTCAGGTCTAGCCGCTCTCAGCACCACTCGGACACGAAAGCTCAAGAGTCGTTCACGGCTAAGAATAAAGATGGAAAAGTGACGAGAAGCTTCCGCAGCAGCGAGTCGAGCTCGTCCTCGTCTACTTTGTCCTCCAGCACGTTCTCCACCGTCAACAATTACGTGATCAGCGGCAATGCTGAGAAGTCGGGCAATGCTGCGCCCTTCACCGACCCTCAGGTGCAATGGACGCGAACGCCACCTTTGTTTTCCGCCGCCTTTTCTGTCAACACTGCCATTGGTCATCATATTACCCGTCCAGCGCGCGCCGATGTCTGCAATCGTCGATTCCCATTTTCCAACCAGCAGCACGGCAGAGATCACGAAGATCCTCGCTTCAGCCAGCCTTTTGCTGAAGAGGGATTGGATCCCGTGTCCAGACTTGCTCTCGATCTACACAATGCCGAGCGAGCGCGCTACCACCTGCCACCTTTGCAGTGGAATGCCGAACTGGCCAATATGGCCTCGTGCTGGGCTGATCTCAAGGCGTACGGTCACTCGGAAGAACACTTTGTGGCTTCGGGCGAGAACATTGCCAGGGGTATTGGCGATCCATGCTACAGCAGCCCGATGGAAGGCATGAAGAATGGCGTCTACTCGTTCCTCGACGAGGACCGCAACTGGGCGCAAAACCCACACTTGAGTGAAGCCGATGGTCACTGGACGCAAATTGTGTGGAAGGATACGCGCTTTGTCGGATGCGCTGTGTCGCAGCGCAAGCACTTTACGCCCGAATCCGTCCAAGAGGAGAAGGCGTCAATGTACATCGTCTGCGAGTACTATCCGGCAGGCAACGTCGAAGGCCTCTTTGATGCTCAGGTACCGGCCAAGGTTCAGCCTACGCCTCGCCTGCGTTCCAGTTGCTCAGCTAACGAGAGACACGGCAGTTGAGATGGTTTCCATCACGTTGAGCCCCAACCTCTCTCCAAGCGCGCAAATGCATTCACTCTTTTACCCGCTTGTGTTTGCATTTATTTCCCTTCGCCATATTTCGCTTTGTACGGCTCGCAGGTCGACACCGTTTTCCTTGTCGCCTCATCTTTACATCTTCTCTCTGGCACCATCTCGCCGTCCAGTTAGTCCATCACTCTCTTTGATCGCATGTCTTCGTCCAATTGTCCATCGTTCTACATCCTTTCGTCGATTTCCGATGTCCTTGGTGCTGGTCACCTTTCATCGATATCTAGAAAACGATATGCGAGCTTCTCTTGTCTTGTTGTCTGTGCTCCTCAGTCACAAGTAATAAAAATGTCATTGTGAAAGAGGACGAGAGTATGTTATATGAACGCAATCAGTCTTCTGCGTTTCAATTAAGTCTATCCCGGCTAGCTCAGTCGGTAGAGCGTCAGACTCTTATTCAAGGGTTTCCGAGATTACTCGGAGTTCATCTGAATGTCGTGGGTTCGAGCCCCACGTTGGGAGAATTTTTTTGCCAGCTTTGGTTAGGGTTATTTTGATTTTTGGTCTTCGAAGACCAGCATGGTTCAAGCCAGCGAGCGGGTCGCGTGAAGCTTGAGGAAGCGCGTCTCATCTTCAGACAGAATCGTAAACGCAAAAAAAATTAAAAATTAAAAATCATCGCTTGGACCCTGAATTTCGAGCATGCTGTAACGCTGTAACTTGGCACATTCACGTTTCGTGAATGGTAATCGTGATTCACGGTGACCACGCACGAAGCTCCTCGGTCTGTCTTGAATCATTACATCCATCATCACAACACACAAACACACACAGAGGCGAAAACACCCACATTACCGTCGACAACCCCATATCCATTGAAATCGAACCGCGCTTGCAGCACTGATGCCACAACGGCAGCAAGTTCACGCGCGCTGACGGTTCAGTAGCAGCGCTGCAATTTAAGTACTTCTGACACTGGACATCAAAGGCACAACATGCGCGCCTCTACGGCTGTCAGCGGGATTCGCGGCATCTTTCCGCTCATCCGCTCGCTCGCGCCGCAGGCAATCTCTGCGCCCTTCACGCTCTCTGCGCTTCGAGGATTACGACTGGCGATCGATGCCACGCTGTTGGTACAACGGCTACACTTTGCAGATGATCCCCATACGTCTCGCCATGTGATTGGTTTCTACAGGCTAATCACTTCGATGCATCAACATGGCGTCATCCCAATGATGGTGTTCGACCATCCGCAAAAGAGATTGGCCTTGAAGGACCGCGAGCAAGTCAAGCGCAGACATAAGCGTGAACTCGATCGTATACGCAGCAAGCTCGAACGCGAACGACGCGGTCGGCTCGTTGAACTTGAGACGCATCTTGACGCGCTGTCCGAGTTGCAAGAATCCGAACGTCGACACGTGGCAGAGCTGCTGGATCAATGGAGAGCACAATCGCAAGAGTCATCCTCATCTAGCGTGCATCCGCCATCGCTGCCATCGACACCGTCAAGACCGGAAACAGTAGCCTACAACATGCACACGAACTGGTTGCAACTCGAAGAGAGCCTACGTGATGGTGGCTCAAGCCATTCCAAAGGCCAAAGGGTGCTCGCCGAGGCCGAGAAGCAGGTCTACCAGACAATCGCCGCTCAACTTAGATCAGGCGAGGCTCCACATCCGTTGCCTGCGCTGGATCAAGAAATGGACACTCCGCTCGATGCAACACATGATGCAACTCCACCCCTCTCTCTGACTTCGCTAAATGCAATGCACCATTCGCTCACAAAGACCTACGACCGAGCAACCTCGCCTCTCTCAGCGTCGATCTATCAAGACTGTGCCATGCTCTCGTCGCTCATGGCTGTGCCGGTGTTTTGGACGGGTGACGGCACACGCACAGGCGGAGGCCGGATTCACGAAGCAGAAGCATATGCTGCCTCGCTCGTCCGTTCGGGATTTGCAGATCTGGTGGCGAGCGAGGACAGCGACGTGCTGCTGTACGAAGCGCCTCTTTTACGCGGGCTGATGGGTGGGATACGCACTGCTGGCGGCTTGAGCACCGACAGAGGTGCGAGAGGAAAGCTCGAGGTTGTCTGCGGAACTCGAGCACGTACCCGCCTGTTTCCACGCTCAGACCTCCACAAGTTGATCCCAGAAGTCTCGAGTGCTCAAATTGTCAATGCGCGAGAAGGCCAATCGGACGTATACGAGCGATTATCCCGTTCGCTCATGCTTGACTTCGCCCTTCTCTGTGGCACCGACTTCAACCGTACGATTCCAGGTATCGGACCGAAAACAGCGTTGCGTCTACTGAAAGAACACGGTAGCATCTCGACTATCCTACGCAAAGAGTCGAAAAAGTTTCGCCCGCCAGATGGATTGTCGATCCGAGAGTATGAGACCGAAATCCGACATGCGAGGATGGTGTTTCTGCAACCGCCCAAGGTGCGAGCTGCGGCAAGGTCGATACTGGGTAGTGCGGCATCGATCGAGGCTGCTGCATCGCAATCGAGGGTGGGTAACAGTGTCGAAAGCGTACTGTTTGGTGAGGATTCCGTGGCGCCGCAGCAAGTTGTGGCTCATGGTGGCACGCCAGATGCCGCAGGTGCGCTGGATGCTGCAGTCAACACATACTGCACCGCAGAGCTCGCCTTGGACACGCACGTGTCGGAGCTCTCCACCGACACAGCGACCGATTCGGCCGCAACAAACTCGACCGCCGCCTCCACCACCGCTCCAGGAATCCTGTCGTACGACCGCCAACGCGTACACCACTTTCTCCGCTCACACGGCGTCTTCCGCGCGCCTGACACCCATCCCCACTGGCCACTGGAAACGTTGGACCATCCCGAATCACGCCAACAAGAGTGGCGCGATCTGCTCGACCTCGAACTCGGCCTCACCTCTCCCAGCCGCGACAGTACGGCCATCGAACCAGACGATGCGCGCCGAGCAACAAACGCGCGCTTGCAAATCGCAACTCTAGGTGCAGATTTCTTTGGAGAACGCCAAGTCGTCGCTTGTTGGCAACCGCATATGGAACAACAGCTGAGGAAAGGGACGAGCGACGCACTGCCGAATCGGCCCGAGTCCTAGCAGATAGTGCATCTCAACATCTCGACAACATCATCAAGTCCATATATGGTTCACTCCGTTAGCCTCTGTGACTAGGCGCATCATCCTGCCTGAGTAAAATATATAATTTGTTCAAAAGGTGGTCAAAAAATGATTTCTGCCGGGTTCGAACCGGCGACCTCCTCCGTAAGCCCTAACGTTCTGATCAGAATTGTTAAGGAGACGCGCTAACCAACTGCGCCAAGAAACCGCTTCATGTCAACTACTCAGTTTTATTGACATTATTATTGCAACTGTTCTGTATCAGGAAAGGATCGTGTGTAATACCGCTCACGTTGCAGTCACACTTGTCCTAAGATGTTGTGCTTCCTTCAGACGGGAGATTAGATCGCAATTCTGTCTCTCACTCTTACCACGGTAACCATGCCTGTCCGCTCTCGGAATGCATGCGCCCAGGCGGACAAGGGGTGTGTCTCATTCATTATATATTTGAACAGAAGCTTCGGGAAGTAAAAAGAACTGTCGACATGCAGACATAAAAAATGCCGAAAAAAGAAAAGCCAAAAACAAAAAAGAAATTGACTCCCAATAGGGGGCTCGAACCCCTGACATTCAGATAACAAGACCAAGAACTTCTTGGAGACCTTTGCTTAAAAGTCTGACGCTCTACCGACTGAGCTAATCGGGATGGAGTTTGTCTGCTTTTGACAAGATAGGAGGCTGGTACATATATATATCATAGAAATTGGTAATAATCTGACCAAGGTCTTTTTCTTCAGGGAGTCACAGAGGTTCGCTGCAATCGTGAAGATGTTGGAGTAATGTCCTATGAGCGTAGGATGGACAAATGCATGTAGGAAGAATGTCGCGGCTTGATGTATGCGGAAGAAAGGTTCGGACCACTTTGCAGTCACGATCTGGTCCATCAGCAAACGAAGGCAAGGTGCGTCGGACTGAGGAGCTAGGCGGCTAGACTCGGCACACTTCCCCGCCTTGCCATGCAAACGCAAGATGCGATCGACAGCGGCCAGCTCAATGCGTGTCAGTGCCAAGGTCGTCTGGTTCTCATCAAGTCCAGGTTTCTTGGAATGACACAGCGGACACACACCTCTACCTTGACTCGGCGACGAAACCCACGAAGTGGAACAAGTGGAACAGAATCGTCCTCAAAGTCCGTTACGGAGAGCATGCCCACCCAGCTCTCGCCCTCGCTATCTCTCTCACATACAGCCATGGAAATGGGAAAAGGAACAAACGTATTGCAAACATCGAAAGGAAAGAGGTCAAGAAAGAGAATCAACGAAGGAGTTTAGGGAACCGGCTCGTTCTTATCGTCTCAAGCCTTCTGCTGCTGAAGCTGAAGATTTCTGTGCAGCTCCGTCTTGACATCAACAACTCGGTCGAGCAGCTTGGCGATAACCTGGTCGCGGTTAGCATCGAACGCCTTGTTGAGCTCCTCAAGCTTTTGCTCGGTTTCCTTGTCTACGGTGGTCTGCGAGCTGGAGGTCGATCCTTCGTGCTGTAGAATGACGCAATTGGGTGTTGTGAAGGACGAATGCACGAGAACGAGACAGGTTGGGAAGAGCAACAATGGTTAGAATTGCAGTGTGTTGGAATAAGCGGTGGGAGGCATAGCTACTCACCTCCTTCTGGAAATCGTTGAATTCCTTCTCCTTGTTGGATTTGAGCTGTTCGATCTCTTTTGATGCTTCGCTGCGGGCATCCTTGAGCTTCTGAGTTCGGTCTGAGGTGGACAAGGATGGGTGGGGGATGTAGAACAGAGAGGAATAGAAGTTCCAGCAACGTAAGCGAACTGATGGTGCGCAACATGTGCGAATGGTATTGCGATGGTGCATGGAAGTTGTGATAGCGAAAGTGTCTGTGCTGGCGTGTGATTGTCTACTTACAAGTTCGTGCCTTCTGGACGATCTTTGCGGCCTCCTTTTCGGCTTCAAGGAGGGTCTGGATACCCTGTGATTGCTGTGCGGCCTGCATGGAACAAGTTGGTGATTGGGACGGACCAAAGGTTGAAGCAAAGGAGTGGTGAGCGCTTATGGCGTGTATGGATTTAGGGGCGGAGTGGAGCCGTGCTATTGTTGACGGTATTGCAGCGAGTGTATGATGCTTACCATCTTGAGTGTGCTCGTTGAATGACAAAATGCGATCGATGGTGATGCCGAGAAGCTGATGATATATCGGTGGAGGGCGATGGTTATCAGAGAGTTGAAATTCGGCTTCCGTGTTCGTGGTACACGAGTGTTGTCAGAGGGGCATTTTGCTCCTGCGTTGCATCCGTGCGCCTGCCAAGCTGAACTCACAACTAGGCGATCTTGTTCTAGATGGACGATTCGCAATTGTCTCTGCCCGATCTGGTCGCATCCGATTGAAACTGTCTACGGTTGACTCGTGACTTGGGCTATTCACAGTTCACTTAAGTTAAATAAAATAGTTAGCAACGAGACTCGCAACTTTCTAACAAACAGGCCAACTCAACCATGAAGGAGTAAACCGTCGACGGTCGTGAACAAGCCAAACACGAAACAGAAAAATCACTCACAAGAGAGAGAGAGAGAGAGACGTGAGAAAGACAGACACACTCACCACGACTCACGTTCAGCAAAATAACTTTTCAGAACAGTCCCCCATCACGGAATCGTGAATCACGAATCAATCGTGAATGTTGAGAATATTCAATCACGAATATTTTCAAGTCAGACCGGGCGAGTGACGAGTGAGTGGGACGCCGGGTTGGTCGAGATTCGTAATTCGTAATTCGTAATTCAGCAGGTTCACACGAGCAACCCGAACTCATCATGACTTACTTGTTCCTGAGTCGAACCGCACAGACTTGCTGCTCGCTTCACCACCATTCACGATTGCTCCGGCTTTCCTTGCTCCTACACATACACTCACTTTTCTCAACTATCCACAATCCGCTGTTCGTCCCAAATCGCTCGTGTGCAGGGTTTTGCTGACGGTGACGACTCCTTGGACTGTACACTCGAGTTTACGCATCCGACCAAGATCGCAGTCAACCAATCTGACCGTGTCGCCGTCATCAGCGTCTTTTGATCTACTGGGCACAATTTTGTCATTATCCATCGCCAATGCCTGTTGCAACGTAATCCGGCTCATAAGATTCACCTTTGAGTCGCTGCCCATCTGCTACGAGCACGCCAAGTCGTCTAGGCAACTTCGGTCATTAGCGGACAGTCCATTCATCACCACTCCCAGCTGGCATCCTTGACACTCACCGAATTGGGCTGCTAGCAATAGCTTCGTCACTATCACCAGAGAACATGGCAGCTCCGGCCAACACCGACGCTCTTGGCTTGCTGAGCGCCGCTCTCAACTCGTCCGACAAGCAAGATGAAGCGCGTCACCTCTCCGAGCTTCACAATCTTTTAAAATTACAACCTGGCAACATACCGATCCTTTTACCGTCCCTCATTTCTCTCTTGCCCAAAGCAAGCACGTCGCTTAGAACATGGATTGCCCAAGTCATGGACCTCGCCTTCTGTCGGCCCGCCCTCTCGCAAGACACAAAGGCCACTCTCGCAGTGCATGCACCTGAAGCCATCCTGTTGCTCATCAAAGATCGGGATCCGCGTCTCGCCAAGATTGCTGCACAGTGTTTTGCCAGCATGTATCCTGTCCTTTTCCGACTTGTCTGCAACGACCGCGCAAAGTCTAATCTCTGGCAGACCGTACAAGCCATCAAGGCACAGGTTGTGCATCTCTTCGACCACGGAAGTCAAGGTGCAAAGCTCGCCGTCATCAAGTGCTACCAGCGCATCGTTCAAACCCAGTCGCGCGCATCCTCGGATCCTCGAGCTCAGCTCAGGAACGATGTCAGCCTCAGTAGCGTTCCAACATCACATCCTTTCCTCAATGCTGCCAGCCTGGAAGAAGAGGGCAACCGTCTCTTTGCCCAAATCGTCACCTTGATTTTCACAAGCGACGTCACCGACCTCATCATGGCCTCGGTCAACTCGTTGGCGATCCTCGCCAAGGCGCGTCCCCAGCTCGGTTCTGTCATCCTGCGCGCCATGACTACATGGACTCCGGCCAGCCTCACCAACCTCTCCCACACCCAAATACGCAACGTTGAGAAAACGGTTCGCGTGTTTTATCTTCACTGCAGGCGTTTCCAGCTCGCTGGTCCCGAGGCTACTGCAATTCAAAAGGCTCTTGAAACGCAGCAGCGTCGTATGGAGGAGGGCGCCAAGGCGTACCAAGCACAGAAGGAGGCCGAAGCCAAGCGAAAGCGCGAGCAGATCGACGGAGAGCTCGAAGACACCAAAAGAATCAAGCTCGAGCATCATCAACAAGGTCAGGCAGAGGCATCTGCATTTGCATCTGCATCCCAACAAAATCATCCAGCAGCAGGCGAAGCTTTCCGCTACGCTTCCGTCAAGACAACAGGCGGGGTTGAGCGCAACCCTCTCGCCGCTTTCGATGTCCAGACGCTTCCCCTTGCGCTCGTCATTGACCTCATCATCGCCAATCTGCAAGCGCTCTCTGATCACGATCTCCAAACTGCCATTGCTAACATGCGCGCTAACTTGCCTCCGGACGCTTTCGCATCGCTGCAGCCAATACAATCTTCTGCAGGTCAAACACAAATGCCACCACCGCCGGGTCCTGCTCCAGGTCCTGCTCCAGGTCCACCGCCGCGACCGCCTCCCACGAACACAGTTCCAACAATAGCCAATGGCGACGGTACAACAGCATACGTCAAAACCGAGACAAACCCAGAAGACAGCACAAGTCTGGATGCTGCCAAAGATATCGTTCAGGACCCTCTCCAGATGGACATGGCAGAGGCAGAGGAGGATCTCGAAGCATTGGAAGCAAGCGGTCGCGAAAGGAAACATCGACGCGGTGCGCAGACAGCAGAGGAGGATGAAGAAGAAGAAGAAGAAGAGGGAGAAGGAGAAGGAGAAGAAGGAGAGGAAGGAGACGAACTTTCGTTGGCGGTCATCGAGAACTTTGCACTTGCACCACCAGAGTATCTCTCCCTCAGCGAATCCGACACCCTCATCAAAGATACAATTGCGAGAATATGCGACTTTGGCTCGTCTGCATCGTCAGCACTTGACGCCAGTCCAGCTGTACAGTCTGAAGCAGCTTCTCAGGCGCTTTGGTCTTCTTTGGTCATCCGTCTCGCGACACGCGGGTTTGCTGAGCCGCCTTATCCTGACATGGAATCATCGATGCAACCCCAGCCGAAGATTGTGGGTGGACTCGAGCCGACGCGAACACTCTCTGCACAGGCCGACATTATTCGCACCTTGATGCTCGAATTCGCCAAGGCTGACTTTGCGCGTCGTACGCGATTTGTTGTCTCATGGATGGCAGAAGAATGGTTCTGCGATCGAGTTCATCGAAAGCAAGCTGCCTCAGCTGGCATCGCAAGCAAAGATCAATATCCGATATGGCTCGAGAAGCTCGTGCAAGCGTGGATTCCCACCATTGATGCAAAAGACCGTTCGCTTGCCAAATTTCTTGCTGACCTGCCTGAAATCCCACCTACAGTGCTCGATCTTGTGGCAGCGCTTAGCAAGGACAAGGTGAAGATGGTAGCGGGCATGTCGACGTTGCAAGACATTTGCATCTCGCGTCCTGCGCTGCGTGATCAGTCGGCGCAAAAGCTGCTGCAATTGACCAGGACGAGCGACCGAAGTACGAGGGCTCGAGCGATTATTGCGATCAAGCAGTGCGCGGTTGCGAATACGACTCTCGAAGCTACGATTCTGGCTTTTGCTCGTAGCAACTTGGATGTGCTGATCGAAACTCCGCAGCCGGCGGAGGCGGCGGAAACCGAGGAGGAGCAGGCCGAAGGAAAGACGACGACCGACGCCAATGGCGCGAACGGATATATAAAACCAGACGAAGATGCTTCGAAGAGCACGCTCGCAGACGTCGCCCAAGAGGAGGAGCAGCCAGAATCCACACATCCGACCAACACCGAGGACGTGCTCCGCTTTGTCGAACTGCCATTCTCCTTGTGCACCAAGATCCCCGACATGCTCGACGAGATCTTCCTCGCGTATCCACGCACACCTCGGTTCGTTCAGCAAGCCATCGAGACACACATTGTGCAGCTCATCCGTGCACTCGGACCATCGCATCCGCGACTTGTCACGTTGCTGCGCAACTTTCCCGCTGGCGCCGACTCGCTGGCGCTGTGCATCCTCAAGACGCTGACCGAGAAATCTCGCACGCCGGCGATTGTTGAGCTGGTGAAGGAGTTGGTGGATTCGCGAGATGTGGATCCGCGCTTCCTGGTGCCCATCATGGCAGATCTGGACAAGGCCGAGATCATGAAGCGCTTGCCGCGCGTGGTGACGATTCTTGCATCGAGAGCACCCGAGGACCGGGCATTGATCAAGTCTGTTTTCCAGAGTATCGTCCAGATGCCGCCGCAAGGGTTTGGCTCAGTATCTTCCAATCTACCACGCGTGCGATCGACCGAGCTTCTCACGCCGGTGGAGCTGATGGGTCTGCTCCACAATTCGGAACGAGAGATCGGGCTCAAGAATACGGTCGCCGCCATCCAGATTTGTTTTAGCATGACCGACGTCTATCGGTCCGAGGTACTGGCTGCGGTGCTCAATCAGATTGCAGAGGAGCCTTCGCTGCCGATGCTCTTCATGCGCACGGTGATCATGGCCGTGTCGACGTACAAGTCGCTCTCGGGCTATGTGGCGAGGAATTTGCTGTCGAGATTGATTACCAAGAAGATCTGGTTGAACGGTCCGTTATGGGACGGCTTTATTCTGTGTGCTAAGCAGACGGCGCCGAGCAGCTTTGGTGCGTTGATTCAGCTGCCACGCGAGCAGTTGAGGGAGGTGGTAGGTAGGCAGCCCGAGTTGAGGACCGGATTGGTGGAGTACTTGACCGGAAAGGCGGGTGGCAATCGGGCCAGGTTGGCGAGTTTTATGGACATGCTGGGTCCAGAGCCGGGCAGTGCTGATGCGGACGCGGCGGCGGCGCGCGAGGACCCCCGCGATCCATCTGCGTAGTTGCCCTCTACCCGTGTGGTTGTTTCTGCAGAAATGCTCCGATTGCTGTCTATTGCATGTCCGCTATGATTCCATCATGCCAGAACTTCCTTGCCAAGATGCATATCATGCTTGCAGACCGACTTGTAAAACACCGCGGTTTTCGTTTTGACCACTATCCCGATCACATTCAGAATCCACGATAACGTCACAAAGCGATCACATCAACCACGAATATCACTCGATCCCAAACCGCGCACGTGTTTGGACGTACGTGCGTCTTGCATCTGCTGCCTGATCCAGGTCGGGTCGCTCTGATGCAACACACGTAGGACGTATCCCAAAAACGACAGAGTCAGTCGTGAGTGTTTGTGCGAGGACCGTCCTCGCTTCAGAAAGAAACACGCGTGAATCGTGATTGTCGAGCAGTGCTTCCGTTTCAGACTGCGTCATGTCAAGTACGTGCAAGTTGCAGAACTTGTGCAGCCTCGTCTACTCAGCATCAAACCCAAATTCAGTATAGTTTACTTAATCACGAATCATCCACGAACCACGAACCACAATCCACAATCCGCAATCCACATCGCGTATACTGTGAGAGAAAACACGCTGTGCCTTGACCGAGAAAATGCAGCGTGGGGAATATAATGACATAGCAGGATCCATGAATCATACAAGGGACTTGGGATTTACGCCATGTAAGGCCTAAAGTCGGCAGGCGCCGGGGCGAATCCGGTCTCGGGAGCAGTGAGGTATGAGGCCAATTCGCCGTCTGCCGTGTTGTAAGGCGCCGTGTTGCCCCACCAGCCGTCGGAGGCAAAGTCGCTCTGTTTGCCCGAAGGGAAGATGAGACAGAAGAAGATGATCACTGCTGAAATCGCGGTACCAGTGTCGAGCGCAGCACCCAAGACGTAGTTGTATCGTGTCCACCAGCCGGTGCGGTACTTCTTCAAGATGTAGTTAAACACGAAACCACACATTGCCCAGGCAGTAAAGTTGATACCCGTGGCAGGAGGCATGAGTCCGGTACCGGTGAAGATGACGGGCGAGTTGACCTTGCGAATGAACGAGCGAGGGAACTTCTTGGTAAGAGCCCAGACGATGACGGGGAAAATGGCACCAGCCAAGAACATCCACAACAGCTTGCCATACTGCTTACCCGGCGAGAAGACAGCGCCAGGTCCGATGAGACCCCAAATCTGTGAAGCAGTACCAAAGACAATGAGGTAGTTGCAGGTGAAGTTGTCAGCAGCTTCAGGTGTGCAGACGTTCTTGATGTTGGAGAAGACCCAGCTCTGAACGCCGAGAACAACAAAGGACGAAACGACAATGGCGGTGACCTGGGCAATGAACATGTCCCTAGGAGGAACCTTCATGTAGTGGCCGAGTTTCATATCGCCGGTAAACGAGAGACCCTGGTAGACAGCCATGTAGCAAAAAACTTTGAACATCATCATGCCGGTAGCCGAGCCAGGGTGCATGTAGCCAATGATGAACTCCGAGATGACGTTTAGACCAACCTCAACGTTGGAGATGGCGTACACGATACCAACCGGTAGCATGAAGAACGCGCCGATGATTAGTGAGATGATGAAGGCCCAAACGGGGAAGTCGGTGGCGTAGCCGGCAGTGCATCCGACACCCATGCCAAAGCAGATCAGAAAGAGGATGGCGTACCAGAGCTTGGGCACCTCGGGGTATCTTTGCATAAGACGCGCGTGAACGTCGCGCTCGGCGTTGATCGAAGTGGTGAACTGCTTGTAGATCTGCTTTCCGTGGAAGAGCGCGACGTGAACAACGATGGCGGTGATCGACGCAAACGAGAGCGCAAATGACACGGCATAGGTGACCGAGAAGTACTGCTCCGAGTAGGCGTTGTAACCCGCTGGGTTAAAGTGAAGGTGGTCAGGGGTAGTAACCTTAGAGGTCTTGAATTTTTTTCCGAATCGGTCATAGACACCACTGGTGGAGAAGGGAAGGTAGGCAAAGTTCCAGACGTTCTTGTAGTAGAGGATCGGGGCGATGAAGCAGTAGCAGAACAAGAAGCCACCAAGCACGTTGGCCTGTGCCCACCACGGAGTATAAATGGGGTTACCGTTGTACGAGTACTGGTTCCAGTCAAACGTAAGGGGAATAAGGCCAAGGCCCTGCTGGGTACCAAGGATCTGGTTAAGAGGGACGTTGTTGGGGGCGATGAGGCAGAACCAGTTGCCGACCGACATGAGGGCGAAAAGGTAACCAGGAACAAAGTACCACGCAAAAGCGCAGGAGACGGCGATCATGAAGAACTTGTATCGCGACATGTGGTTGCTGCCGGTGTCGACCTGTCGGTGAAGGGCGCTGAAAAGCGCTGTGTTGCCGAGATTACCTGGCCAGATCATTGCAGCTGGCCAGACGAGCCATCGACGGAAGAAACCAGCCATGGAGAAACCAATGAGCTGCGAACTGAGAGTGAGCAGAATAATGTAGCCAAAGCCCCAGTCGAATCCGTAGGTGATGCGCTGAACCGCCGAGACGTTGGAAGCGTAAGCACGCTGGTAGGTCACGTTGCTCATCACAGTGATGATGGTGTGCTCCTTGACGTTGAACGGGCCAGGATTGAGGGTGAAGCTGCCAAACGGAGTCTTGAAGACTTTGGTCGGTAGAACCTTGGCCATGAAGACACCCATGGGGTATGCAAGCAGCTGTGCGACGAAGGAAGTGATAGTGGTGGTGGGGTATCGGTAGCTGAGAAGCTGGTTGACGCCTGGGATGACAATGGTAAAGAGCAGACCAAGGGTCCACGCACGGAAGGTCATGACGGGCATGGTGGGGTCATCGATGTTGGAGACGGCGGCGCGCACTTCAGGGTACGGCGAGTCCTCCTCGAGCTCCTCCTCGATCTGAGCCTCGGCCTTGTAGTCGCCCTGCTCGATGACTCGCTCGACAGCGTCAATTTTTTCGGTCTCCATGTTGGGGTCATTGATGCGGTGGTCGAGGAAATCATTCTTGAGGTTCTTCTCGACATTGTGGAGCTCTTCGATGCCAGGAGTAGCAGCATGATCTTTGGAAGAGGACTTGGCTCCCGAAGAGCTGTGGCTCGAAGTTCGAGCGATATCAATCTCGTTGACCATCTCGGTGAAGCGCAAGTCGAGTAATGCTCACCGAGCCGGGACGGGGAGGAGAAAGGGAGATGGATTGGGGGGGGGGGTTTGATGCGAGTACGTTCGAACAAGGGGTATAAGGCCAATGTTTATAAGTGCTTTGGGCTCTTTGCTCTTTGCTTTTTGCGCAATTGGATCCAACGAATGAAAGATGCGGAAAGAGGTGAGCCGATCCGAGGAGTCGAGGCTGCCAACACGACATCGCTATCTATCGAAGCAATCAATGGCGTTCCGAAGCCAGGTGAGTCAGACTGGTCTGGGACACTGCGTTGGATCAGTTGCTGAACCGCTTGGGCGGCAATTCCGACGGTTGCTCGCCCACGCCCAAACGTGCGCTATCACAGTGACAGCGGAGAGAGCGCAATCGTATCAAACCAGGCGGACAGTAAGTCACAAATATACCGGCATAGTCCGACTAGTGTGCGGGTCAGATGCGGCAACCAAAAGAGGAGCACACCTGGAAAGCAAGCGCGCTGATTCGACGTTCAGTGTGTGGGGACAGGTCGTGCGATGTGGCGATAACAGATGAACTCCAAGGCTGTTCAGGCGAGGCAGGAGATACCAGTCAACCATTCACGATTCGGACATGTGGCTTCCGAAGCTGTGGCTCTAGTCCAGAAAGGCCCTTAACATAATCTGCAGCTTCTTGCATCAAGTCGAGTCCAATTCACGATTCATGTTCAAGAGTTACAGTAACTATAACAAAAAAACTAGAATAAAAAATTGAAATGTGCAAGTCCTTGAGTGAGCAGGCAGATGTCCGTTGAGCAGGCTATATGCGAGCCACAGCTTCAGACTCGTGTAAGCGAGATCAACTCAAGCGCTGAATTGCCCTGGAATACGAATGAGTTTGGGCTCGCTGCTCGTTTGGACTAACTTATCCGCGAATTGATTTACGGTGCTTTGCTCGTGACAGTGCCTTTGCCTTTGCCTTTCTTCTCGCCAAACGACCAGGTTCGTCTTGAAGCAAAACTTCAACGGGCAAGATCAGGGCTGACTGACGCAAAGCAGTCTAACACAGATGATCAGAGCCAAACACTGTCACGCTTTGCACCAGCAGCAGCAGCAGCAGCAGCAGCAGCAGCAGCAGCAGCAGCAGCGACGGGCGATCTCGATTTCGGTCGCAGCGGTCTGTTCCGAAGCTGCCAGGGTGCCAAGCAGAAAGAAGCTTTTCTGATTGGTGGTGAGTCAGGAGACGAGCCCTCTGATCAAAGTAAAGTCAACGCTAGGCTGCTAACACCTGTCGACAAACGGAAAAGCGAACAGCACTCACGACTCGTGACTGTGATTCTGCTGAGTTGTCAGGATCAGTGATTTATTCAGCTTCACTCACGACTTAATTTATTATACATTATGCTGCATTTATCAGAGGCATGAATTCGAGTCGGCGGCTGGTAAACCCAACCGAGGTTCGGAGTTTCAAGTGGAGCAGAAATCGGTAAAATGCATTCGTGATTCGTGATTGACGCGGTGACCTGCACCAAGTCGTTCGTGATCAGTCAAGAGTGGCGCAGGCCGTCAAGCGTAAAGATAGACGCAACGAGCAGCTAGCTAGCTTAGCATCCGTTCGGTTCACGGTTGGTCGACACAAATTCGAACCTTTGCTCTCTTAGAGACGGCCATCATCTTGAAGCCGCAGGCCCACACTTTCCCGCCGCCGCCCGCGGCACATTCGTGATTCACGATTCACATTTCCACTCGTCCCGCCAATCACATCGAGTTATTTTAAATGTTGCAGCTCGGCCATGACTCAAAATGGCCTTGCTGCATCGAGGCGATCCTCCATAATTGAGTATCAGGGTGACCCGTAGGCGTGGAAAGGCCGTCGCAATCGCACTGTTCGACAAACGCCATTCAACGGTCAGATGATAACGTCAGGACGCTCTCGCACTTGACGGTCTTCACGGTCGCCCTCTCGCGAGACAAGCAGAGCAGCATATTTATTGCTCTCGTCGCATTCGTGGTTCACATTCACGATTGTTACGGATCAAACTCGAGCGAAGGCAGCAGACTTGCTTGCGCATGAGGCGACAGCCACTCGCAAGGAAGGGCCTTGTCGAACAGCTCTGCGTGAATTTCATCTGTGTTGCTCTTCGGAGCGTTGTCTTCCGCAACGCTAAGACAGCGCTGTTTCCACTCACATTCGAGACTCTCTTCTGCCGAATTCCGCTACGATTCTCCTTCAGCCATTCACGATTCACGATTCACGATTCACGATTCACGATTCACGATTCGTCAACGACATTCCACGCGTCGGATCTGCAATGGTAGTCTGCTCGTGCCTAGGTGCCACCGCAAGCGAGCTTCTTCGTTGGGTGGGGTAAGCTTATCGCACGACCGAGATGTGTGACGAGAGAATCATTCATAGTCTTGTTCCCGACACAAAATAACCACAATAACAAGATCGGACTGTGTAAGCCTGTGATCAAGTCACGAGTACAATCACGAATCGGGCTACAGGGAGCATCAAATTCCCTCAGCACCAAATCATGAATAAATTTTTGCCCGAATCAAGTCGTGAGTCGGTTGACCTCTTGTACTTTTGCGTGTTCAAGACGGGAGCAGGTGCGCCCAAGCTAATACTTTACTCGGCTGACAGACGCGCTCTGACCGGCGGCGAGAGCATCTGAAGGCCGACTGTCTTTCCATCGCCGGAGATCGAAAACAATCCCCCTTGTTTGCCTTTCCGCTTAGACTGCACCTCCGCCTTTGAAGCTATCCCAGCGTGCGGTGCAAATACAGTCAAGGTTAGACATCACGAGGCTGTCTGCAAGGTCAGAAATGTAATTCGATGTTGCAAGATTGCGCAAGCGTGCACGCCGGGTCGAGTGGCGGAGCATCTATACCCTGAATGCAGGTGCAGCGCAGGAATCGGATCACATTTCGCCGAACAAAAAAGGTACCTGTGGATAACGGGATCACCACAACCAACCGTGAATGACTTGATGATCAAGTTCAAGTTCAAAGATACCTGTCCTTCTCGCATCCAATCACGAATGCGATGCATGTCTCTAGTGTTTCTCATTGGTCAGTCAGGATCTCATCTCGAGAGTGCAATGCAAGGCACGAGCCTCGTCAGTCGGATCAGCCGCTTCCTTTAGGTTGTTGTGCAGTGGATCACGTGCGCCTGTGTCTTGGGTTGGTCTCGATCGGATTCGCACCATCCGTATATGTCACCATTCGCAGAGTGTCTACCACAGCTTAGGTCTCGATCTCAGGGACCGCTCGTGGCAGACACCTCGCTACAAGGAGTTGGCATTCCATGCCAGGCGCCAATCTACGTCCAGATCGCTCTCGGTCACTTCCAGTTCCTTAACGCTAAGCTTGCACATTCAATGACCAAAACTGTGCGTCTTGCATTGGAGCACCTTCGACCACAGAAATGAGCTATCGGTCTCTGTGGAGACAATCCGACGGGCTAGGGCGTTGATCGACTGAATCCACGGCAAGGTGTTGGTCTCTGCGCAATGCAGTCCAAACAGCGTCGGACTTACAGAACCAGCACGTGATTCCAAGTGTTTTGCCCTGACGACATGACCAGATTGCTATGCGAATTTGGCGTCCATCTCGAGTCGAGTTACGCACTGGACGCAATTCTGAGCTCTACATAGCAGCCGTAGGGGCGGCAGACCCCTGTGTCGTCTTTTGTGAATGAGCGCGCGCCAACGTGCTGGTTGGTAGCTCTGCCCTAGCTGGCAACTTTGGCTTTACTTCCTCCTCGCTCTCTACAAGCATATACTTTGCCTGCTCACGCTTGATCCTTGTGTGCTGATGAGTCAAATGCTTACTCGCAGGTAACAGGACCTTATCGAAGAACTTTCCCAACTTATCGTACTGCCTAGCTGCGATAAGAAGCGACACGTACCCGTCGGGTCGAATGACGACAAGCGTGCCTCTATCTTGTCGCAATCCGTATTTTCGGTACGCCTGGCCGTGACCTTGGTGATACGAATCGTCGTCGACAAAGATCTTGTGATAGTCTGCAGAAACGTTGTACGTGTTATCGGCGGTCGGGCGATGGTGACGGCTTGTAGATGGGCGAAGAGCCTCGTGGTAGTCTTGCAACTCGTTCTCGCCTCGCGGTGTAGCAGAAACGGTCAACACTTCGATTATCGAGTCAGGGTCTTGATCTTTCGGCGTGAAGTGAGGCACTAGCTGCTGAGCCACATAGTCGCCAACCTGTTTCATCTCACCGTTGCAGTCAGCATTGCGAATGTCGCCGCAGAAGTACACGATACGCCATCGGCCATCCGATACAATCCAGTCCGCCAGCTCGTATGGGAGCGCGGTAGCGTGGCAGACGACCTGTGCGGTGTTAAACCTCTTGCCTGGCTCAATACGCTTTTCTCCTGCTGATGCGCCAGACAAACCGGCATCACTCACTACATGGTCAGCAGGCGCTTCGACCTTGGCGTGACTGACTACGATTCCGCCTTCAATCGAAGTGTGACTGCTACCTTCCGGCTTGACGGTGATAAGCGATCGTTGGTAGTCGACCGACAAACCCGATGCAAAACGGTTTCCCTTTTCAAACGCCTGCTGGAACTCGGTCATCGAGATTCCTGCAGCATCTGCTTCGTCCCTCGCAGGCTTGCCACTGAACAGACGACTGAACTTGTGGTCAAACGTGATCAAGTCTTGCGCAATCTGTTTGCGCTCCATCTCGTACGTTGGCAGAATACTTCTTGGCGAGACACGCTTGATCACGGAGGCGATCTTCCAGGTCAGATTGTACGCGTCTTGCATCGAAGTATTCATACCCTGGCCAGCTTTTGGCGAGTGGGTGTGGCATGCATCTCCGGCGATGAATACGCGATCGTAAAGCGAAAACTTGTCAGCGGTGCGTTGTCCGATGACATAGGCCGTCCACCAATCCAGATCGCCCTCGCCAATGTCGAGTGTATAAGGTGCAATGATGGCCTTGGCCGTCTTGAGGATCATCTCCGGTGTAATGCTGTATCGGTCTATACCCTTGTTGAGCTCAGAGACTTGGATGTAGAATCGCACTAGGCCATCCTCGCGCGGGATAATCATCATACTACCTGAGTCGGCAGAGTGGATAGCACAGCGGCTGCGCACATCGGGGAAGTTGGTGATAGGTACAGCATCGAGCACGCCCCAGACGAACGATGTTTGGTCACCCTCCATCTTGCTGCCCATCTGGCGACGCGTCCACGAGTGGGCGCCATCGCAGCCAATCACATACTTGGCATGGATACGTTCGCGAGTTCCAGATTCAACACGAGCATCGTTCGCTGCCGACGGTGTATCATCTGGAGCGAGCGATGAGCGGAAGAGACCATTGGGAATGCTCTGGCCCATCTGCGAGGCCGTAGCTTCTTCTTCCGATAGCCTGCGAACCTCGACTTGAATCGGAAAAGCCTCAGAATCATCGACGGCCGCTTCATCGACCGTGAGCGATTCAGGCAGGATAGCACGCTCGACGCTGAGCTTGTTTCTAGAGTGCTCGGCGATACTGTCCAGGAAGACTTTTTCGATACGGCCTTGATGAAGCACACACTGCTGCCAGCGCGAAATGCCGGGAATAGTGTCGGGCTTCCTACCGGTTCTCTGCAGTTGTCCGTCCGGGCCCGGGTTCCAGAATTGCATCTCGATCATGCGGTTGCTTTGGCGCCAGATGCCTTCTGCTAAACCAAAGCTGTGCAAAATCTCGAGCGACCGGCACTGGAGTCCATCGGCCTGGCCGTTGAAAATCTTGTCGTTACGCTTGTCGATTATGCGCACCGAGGGTCCTAGACCTTGTACTGCCAGCCAGTTGGCAGCCATGAGTCCGGCTGGACCTGCGCCAATAATGAGTATATCGCAGTACGACTCTTTGACGCTATCCCCTGAAGGCGCGCTCAAGCCATCATTTGCAATTCGATCTTTGGTCATGTTCCATCGAAGTCGTCTAGTCTATGGTCGAGTCCGGGCGGCCTATGCTAAACGCAGTTTGCGGCTGTTCGAGGTGGAGGTTGAGCTTGAGTGTGGGATTGCTTTGTAGCTACCGCAATCCAAAGCTTCCCCACCTTCTCGCTACGCGCACTGCTCAGCTGTCCGTGCAAACAGAACTGACATCCGGAAAAATGCGTGGTAAGATCCAAGACCAACACTTTCGGTGCAGAAGCTTGCAGTCGCCTAAAGTCCGCGTCTGCATGCTCTAGGTTAACTCCGTCATCCTGAAGATTTGCGATTCACGATTCTGCTGCGGGTCAGGGGAGGACCACCTCCATCTTCTTCTCTGCCGCAACCTAACACTTCCCCGATGGAGACTCACGACTTGAGGAGTTCCTCTGCCAGGCGGGCCACCTGACCCGCAATCAGCGCCTCACGTCCTTCAAACAGGTTCTGAACGAGCCAAAGTTCGCTATAGCGGTGATTATGTACCTGAGAGCACGCTTTCCTGTACGTGGTGCAACGCTGTCGCCCAGCCCATAACCTTCCCACTCCATCACTCCCATCTAACACATCATGACCAACTCACTCCAAACAATGGTATCTGGCAGCACCGCCTTTCGGCCGAGACGTCGTTCGGGACCCCTCTTGCTCTGCCCATGCACCATGAATAAGCAGGGGCGGATTTGACTGTACAACACTTTGCGCCTCTATATGACCTACAGTATCTACCTTCCGTCTGTATCTTCGATTCTTGACTCCCGCATAAGCCTTTTTAGGCTTGGGTCGGTGTATGAATTTTTATAAAATAAACATACAGTAATCACAAATCGACGTTTTACGAGGTGAATATACTATTCAGGATTCCGCATGACGCTAGATCGTCATGTTGTCAAGCAAACGCACTCCAAAGCAGATCACCGTCCTTGTCATAAAACGCGCTCACTATCAGCTCTGCTTGCACCTCCACGAGTGATTATCCACGACTAACGATGAATTCAAAGGCACAGCATTTGGGTCCAATGACAACGTCAAGAGCGTTACGAGGCTGAGAGCATTCTACTCCTCACGCTCAATGTATCGTCGTCGTCCACCAGCAAGCAAAGCGCAGCAGACAAAACGTGATTCACTTGCTCTCCTCACTCTGCATTCCCGAAGCCAGTCGACTTTTGCCGGTCAAGCCCGAAAGTTACTAGATGCGGTGAGCACAACATGGAGCAACAAATGCAGCACGAGCTGAAATGCGCTTAGCGCCTATTCGAGCCCGACGGAGATTGCCACAGTGCAGTCAGGCGCTGAAAAGGGGTTTGCACCACAGCACTAACTCTTCCACAACCCTCTTCCAGGCTATCAGCATCAAACATCTCTGGAGTGAGCTATCTCAGGCACAGAGGAAATCATGAGTTCAGGACGCGCAATATCTCTATACTTCTTAAAGGGCTACTTAAATAGGTGTCCAACATCAGTTGTAGCGTGCAAAACATCTAGCTGCTAAAAGCTTGTTTGATGTTGTCAAACATCTGACGGTAGACGTCGTCGCGCGATTCGATCGACTCGGGCACAAGTGGGTTCTTGTCCCAAGCGTGTTCTTCCCTCTCTACGCTGACAAAAATGATCTTCTTGTCCTTTTCAAGCCGAGCTACTTCGGCGAAGTACTCTTTGGCGATGTCGTGGAGGACATCGAGCTCGCCACCAGCGGCAAAGATATGGTTGGGGAAACGAGAGGTCTCGAGACCACGAATACGGAATCTTGGCTGTGTTCGATCCGTGGGGGCCGACAGGTAGCTATTGTTGAACAGGTTCACCGCCTGAGGAGACAGGTGGATGCCACTACGAGGTTCATAAGGTACCGGCTTCTCCGGCGTTTCGAGACTGACATCAATGGGAGGATAGAGGCAAGAGATGGCGCGAATTTTGTTCGGGCCAAAGATGTTGCCTGTGCTCAATGCGAGACATGCGCCGGCACTGAAACCGGAGAGTGCCAACTTGTCGATGTCGAAGCGTTGCGATTGCGTCAGCACCCAGTCCACAGCATCTTGGGCGTCATCACTTCCAGACGGAAAGGGGTATTCGGGACCTTTGCGGTAATCGCAGTCGAGAACGCTGCAGCCTAGCGCCTTGACAGCCTGGATGATGAATTCGCGATCCTCACCCCAGCTAGGAATCACATAGCCACTACCGTGCCAATTGACGACAACAGGCAGCTTTGCCGAAGCAGAAGTATCGGCTGGGCGGTAGAGGTCGACTCCGATGAAGCGGCCCTTGTCTCGAGAGGGAATTTGTAATGTCTCACGAACGATTCCTTCAGGCAAGGGTCGGCTTCGTAGATAACGCTCTGTGCCTCGTTTCCAATACACAAGGGACCGGACCAATGTAGCTGTGAGCTTCAGGAGCCAGTATCGCGGCGAAACGATGCTGTGACCCATCGTATAATCGGGTTTTGGCGGGGGTAAAAAAATCAGTGTCGAGGTGTTGATGGTTGGAAGGCAGGACTTTGGACGACGGTCTCGAGAGTGAAAGGTCGGCGTCTCGAAGTGGAATCGACAGTCACGAGTCATCTCACCGGGTTCACATAATCAGAATGCGAGAGGACCCGGGCGGACTCCCTTGCCCAAGGCGCTGTTGATGATGCAATCAGAGTCCCAGCGGACCACCGCGAGGAAGCTGGCGCCCGGCTCGCTATCCACCGGAAGACAACACAGGCCTGGAACCAGGCTTGGAAATCATCACCCTGCGGTTCAGAGCTCAAGGCGATCAATACCCTACAAGCAGGAGAAACCGCCAAGCTCTATAAACATCTCCTACGGGACCAGGTATCCATTCTGCCCAATATCAGAGCCGGACACGCGAGCACAAATTCTTGCCTCAAGGTGCGCAAGGTCCCAGAAAAGACCGACAAGTGTAATCGCTGCGGGTCCCGGGAGGACCGCCTCCATCTTCTTCTCTGCCGCAACCTAACACGTCCCCGAAGGAGACTCACAGTAAGCTGACGTCGTAGGTTTATCTAACCCAACCATTGTTCTTAGGGTATTACAGGTCAACTATCACACGACATGACGCTATGAATCTCACCCCTCAAAATGACCGACAACAACGAAGACCTCACGACCTTGTTTGGAAGCACCTCGGGTAATGCCGATTATTCAGACAGTACCGTCCCGGAGGGTAACTACCTTAGTCTTCCGGATCCAATCGACAATTTGGACGTGACAGCCCGCAAGATGGGTGCCGTGATTGAGTCTGGCAAGAGCATTGCAGTAGCCACTGGTCTTCAGGGGCAGCGCAGTGTGAGCGCAACCCTGAAGTGCTCGCAAAGCAGTCCATGACACTGAAGAAGGATCAGCAAGCCCCATATTAAGGCAAAGATGCCCAAGTAGAAACCGTGAACGGCGCCAGGATCGCGTCAACAGGGAGCGGGAATTGCTCTAACCTACCTTGCGCCTGTAATTTCGATTCTTGACTGCCGCATAAGCCTCTCTAGGCTTGGATCGGTGTATGAATATAATAAAATATAAATAAAAATTAATGATCTAAGATTCACCGTCTACGAATATTTTATTATTTCGTGATTTCGTGATTCACGATTCATTCATGATTCGTGATTGTAGTTATTTTCTAACATTGTTATGTTAACTTAGCTCACAAATAAATTTAGCGTCGTGCGTCACTCGTGACTCGTGACTCACGACTCACGACTCTCTTGTCTGTTACTCGCCATAGCGTCACGCGTGGTGCTTCGGTGCGTCGACTGTCACAAGCATGGTTCTCGGGGTTCGGATACCAACAACAATTCGTGATTCGTGATTGACACGGGCCAAGCACCAGTCACGAGTGCGAAAAGGTGAGACCCTGCAGGTCATGACCCATTCGTGATTTATGAATTCATGAATCACAGATCAGCGAGGTTGGTCCGCCAACCACACGATATGCTCCTGTGCTCCTTCCTTGCCGCAAGCTACCATCGTCGAATCATCTATACAAACGCATGCACCTGCACCCGCGACTAGAAGCGCTCACGTCGACCCGCAACCATGCCTTCTGCTCCCAAAAAAGACCGCCGATCATCAGACGACGATCTGGAAGCAGATTCACTTATCCTTCACCGACTCTCGACCGATGCCTCAGGCATGTCACGTATACAATCTGTCTCTGGAAACCCTGATCCAAACACTCGCGTCACCGACGTCTACGACGATCTTGATGGAAACTATGACGTCAAGTCTCCTCGAATGGAGAAGTTCCCCGCACGTGGTGTGCTGGAGAACTCGAACAGTTCAACGCGTATCGACAAAACGGGTCGACCCGCTTGGTTTCGCGGTCTCCTCGAAGGAGACGTACCAGGAGTGAACAGCCGAGGTGCGGGCATGCCTGCGTCGATGGCGCAGCGCAATCGAAGACAGCGAGTGAGATGCATGCGGCTCAGCATGATTATTGGCGGGGGGTTGTTGGTGATTGGCGCATTCGCTTTTGCACTAGGTCCGAAAGTTGGAGTTTCACCGTCCAAACTATACGACTACATGGGTGACAAGTGGTATGGAGAAAGCGGTGTGATTCCGTTCGAGTTCAACAAACCTGTTGGGTATCCTGGGTTCTACACTACAGGAACACCGCCTGATTTCGCAGAACACATGACGAGGACAGCAGCCGCACCAACACAGACCATTGGGGCATCACCCATTCAAACCACCATCCCAGGTTTCCAAGATGCGAGCTTCAAACCGTTTGAACACATGGGTCCGCTTACCCCGTATCTCTCATCCTCAGGTTGGGGCATCGATGACGCCAAGTACGCCGGTACACCCACTTCCGCCTCTGGCCAGGCATGCCGCCTCGCGCAAGCGCACATGCTGCATCGTCATGGAGCACGCTACCCTACCGCTGGTGGACCGCCGGATGTCCTGCGCGATTTTCTTCGCCAGAATCCGTCGCTTCGCTACTCTGGCAGTCTCTCGTTCTTGAACGACTACAAGTTCGGCGTGGGTGAAGAGCTGCTCACCCCTGTCGGCCGCGGTCAACTTTACGATTCCGGCGTCAAAGCTGCGTTATTGTACGGCAAGCTTGTCGCCGATGATCTCGCCGAAAAAGATGCGCACGGAAAACCAAAGACACTGTTCGCCCGAGCCGGCAGTCAACAGCGAATCGTTGATTCCGGTCTAGCCTGGCTGAACGGGTTCTTTGGTAGCAACTGGACCTCGACAAGCTCGTTTGAGATTCAAATCGAACATCCTGGTTTCAACACCACCACTGCACCTGAATTCGCCTGTGCGGCATGGAAGAAACCCGGATCGTCACCCGGCGGGGCGATGGCTGACAAATGGGCAGCTATCTACCTTCAAGATGCCATCCTTCGTCTTGGACCCAACTTTGGTGGAGCCAAGCTCAACTCGACCTTGTTGTTTGGCATGCAACAGATGTGTTCTTACGATACGGTCGCCTTTGGCTATAGCGACTTTTGCGCTTTGTTTACCAAGCAAGAATGGTTGGACTACGAATACGCCTGGGACTTGAAGTTTATGAACACCAATGGAGCCACTTCACCGCTCGGCAAGGCGTATGGCTTGGGTTGGGTCAACGAGCTGGTTTCGAGGTTGACTCGAACACCGTGGAAGCTCGAGACGCAGACGAGCGAGAATTCCACCCTAAACCTGGACGCCACAACGTTCCCGCTAGATCGAAGGTTGTATGTCGACTTTACTCACGATTCCACCATCACCTCGGTGTTGGCTGCGCTAGATCTTGCGGATTTTAACGAGAGGCTCGACGTGCCAGTAGACGGGAAACGTGTCGACGAAATGCGTCACTTTAAGACGAGCAAACTGGTGCCATTCGCGGCTAGGTTGGTCGTCGAGCTGTGGGATTGCGCCGACGAGTACGAGTTGGTCAGGTTCAAGCTCAACGATGCTGTGATTCCCTTAGGTCAGTACAGGGATTGTGAGCAGAGGAAGGATGGCATGTGTAAAAAGGAGAGTCTCTTGAAGGCCTTAGCGGCAAGGAACCATCATGGCTGGTGGGACAAGTGTAGGGTCTAAGAAAAACAGCAATTCAATACGCCAATAGCATCGCATCATGGGAAACCCTCACCGAAACGCGCAGTTGGCATGTCATCGCTCGTTTTGGCAAGCACACAAACATTCACGATTGCCATTTCGACAACCACCTCGATACTTGCATGGCTGGAAAAAAGGTTGTCATTCGAAGAGCGTACGGCAGCTCAATGTTCCACCTGCTGCATACTAACCCTCCTCATGCCCTCGCCCAATAGCTTTTCCTTCTCCTTGCCATCTCTCACCTTCCTCTTGCGCTCCTCCTCCTTGATGGGATCGATCATGCCTCTCGTCACGCCCACCTTGAACAAGAACGCTCTCAACGACTCGGCGATCTCCCCCGGGAGCGGCTCTCTGCTTAAAAGATCCACTGCCAACGCATAGAATTCGGCACTGTGTTTGGTAAACACCCTGTCGTCCGTATCGTCATTCAGGGTACAAAGACCAGCAAAGATTTCGGCGACGACGGGGCTCCAAGCTGCAATGTTCCTCGCCTGTGTCTCCGAGTCGAGCGGCAGGAAGCCACAGACAATATTGTAGCCGAGCGGAACAAGTTTCTCTCGGATCTGCGATTGAAGCACCACGTGGTCCGCTCGCGAATCCGCGTGCATTCGCACCAATATATGCACCAGCGTCGCAGCCGACGACGATTCCTGCTTGAGAAGGTTAGGCAACTGCTTCATAAATCCCACCTTCCAGAGCGCCACTCGAAGCTCTTTGTCGGCGTTGAACCGTTTCGAAAAGTCGTATGAGTCTTCGAGCACCGATGTGAGTCGAAGCAGTTGAGCCGCCGGCATGGTCTGGTAGACCTCTTGATTTTGCAGCAGTTCGTGCGTCGTTTCGATCAGAAGCAGTTGGAGGACGCATTTGACAATGATCTGCTTGAATGCTCGACGTCGATCCGAGCTCGACATTGGCTGGACGGTCGCGGCTGTGGTCGAAGGCTGCGTCTCCCCTTCAGGCAGCTGTTGCGAGCTAGGTCCAGGGAAAACCGCACCTGGTCCTTGTACACCATCCGCCAGCTGAGCGCCATCTGCCACTACGTCCTGTGGCGAGTCAGTCGGCGCACCTCCACCGCCCGCACTCGACCCATCCGCCCTCAACAAGGGATCAAACAGCTGATGCGCCGTCGTAGTCCTGAACAACTGCAAAAACGTATCCACCACCATCCCCCACTTGTCCACACTCAACTTGCGCACGTTCTTCTCCAACAAGCCTTGCAAACAGCTCGTACCGATCCTCGCCAACGTATCATTCTCCTGGCAGATGCATGCGCACAGCAGATCCAACAGTCCCGGCAAAAGCCTCTCGAGCGTTTCAAAGTAGAACGTCCAGAGATCCACCAAGTTGCGCAGTGCTTGAATGAGCGTCGTGCTGAGCCAGACCGACATGTCTTCGTGCGAGGAGAAGCGAGTCACGTCCTGGCGAGAGCGGAGAACGGCAAAGATGGGGAAGAGGATCTCTTGACACACCGTGTCCCAAAAATCGGGTCGGAAGGAACGTCCGTATTGCTTGAGGATAGAAAAGAGACTGTCGAGCGCGACACGTCGCACTTCGAGGTCGTCGCCGGTCATAATGATGTCGTGGAACGCAAACAAGACAGGGAACCAGAACCGAACCATCGGATCGTCCGACATGGGCGTGCTAGCCGCCGGTCCCGGATCACCACCTTCCTCGATCGGACATTCTTTGGCGCTGAGCATCGATGCGACCAGACCGCGAAGAAGCTCGGTCGCCTGCAAGCTGATCTTTTGCTTGCTTGCTTTAGCGAACTGCGTTGCGCAGATGCACAGATCCGCAAAAGATCCATTGACGATGATTGCACCCAAGTGCTTAGCGTTGAGCTGCCGAACCAGGTCAAATGCGTAAGCTGAAACCCTCTCGGAAGGCGCCACAGATGCAGCACCAAAAACGCCAAACATCGTCCTCCATCCAGAACGAATGTTGTCCACTCTCGACTGGATCATCTGCTCCAAGCACTGCAGCACCATCTCCTTGGCCTCCAAATTCCTGTTACGCTGCATTGTGATTTCAAACGGCTTGAGGAAATCCTTTTGGAACTTGAAATGCGGCAACTCTTCTTTTTCCAAGAAGCGCATCGCAAGCTGCCGGAGCGAGTCGAGTCCAAAAGCAGAGACATGGACGTTGGGGTGACAACAGACCATGTTGAAGTGCTCGCCGAGAATGGACCAGATGTTGGACCATTCCATGCGGATTCGACCCATGTTGTAGTAGGAGATTTCAACGAGCTTCTGCAGCGAAAACATGCGCGGATACTCGGTCAAACCTGATGACTGAATCTCTTCCCAAGAGACATCAGACAGCGCCTGGACAAAGTCGACGATGGCTGTACCCGAAAGTGAAGCGCTAGAAGAGAACACCATATCCGCCGCGACAGTAACTTCCGACGATGCGCCTGCCTGCACCACCTCACTGTTAGGCAGGGATGGCTGTCGAAGTCGGCTGTTGGCAGCTCCGGAAGCGGCGTTGGCCGAAGCGGTACTTCTCCTTCCCAGATCGGGGAGCTGTCGACCATCCATACCACCACTGATGAGCTGGAATCGCTCCAGCTGACTGACACATGTCAGAACCTCGCGCCAGCTGCCTTTGAGGTAGTTGCCCTCGCTGTGCGCGACGCCTAGCAGTGTCTTGATCGCTTCGACGTTCTTGCTTTTCATCTCGCCCAAGTTGTTGAGGAAGGTAAATTTAGCCAGCGTTGTCACAAAAGCGTTCCGTTCGAGCTCGAGGCCAAACAGCGAGACGATCTTGATGGCGTCGCGGAAACCCTCGAGACACTTTTCGACCACCTCAGCGTCGTCGGATTCCTGCATCGGTCCAGAAATACCGGCGAGGAACGGCATCCAGGCAACCTCGAACATGGGCTTGACATGCTCAAAGTGCGAAGCGGAGAAGAACTGTGCTGCAGCGGCGCGTTGCTGCGGTCCGATACGGCGCTGTGCACGAACCATGGTACGGAACAGTGCCTCTGTCTTATTCGCCATCCCCTCGGACTGTAACACGTACGCCTCGCGCTGCAGATCTCGTCCCACTGTTGCAATCGCATTCGCCAACCCCGACGAAGGCGTTACAGGTGCAGGCGTAGCCACCTCATCCTTCATCTTGATCTCGTTGGTCTGGATTTCATCAAAGACCGAGCGCAAGTATTCTTCGGGCAGACTCTTGCCATCGTCAATCCCGGAATTGTTCTTGACAAAGTCCTTGAAAGTCATCCTGTGCTTGACCTGCGGATTGTGCGCATCCGTGTTGAGCATGATAACCGAGTAGGCAAAGACGTAGGCCGTGTCTGCATTGGCAAACGCATCCGGGTTGCCGTGGATGAAACGTTCAGCAAACTTGAGCATGTACCGATCGATTTTCTGCGACTCTCCTGGCAATCGGAACGCCTGCAAGAACCTTCGAAGCGCGTCGGTGAATCCGAGGCCCTCGAAGTTCATCATATCGACAAAGGCGTGCATGATCGCATTGCTTTCTGGCGTACCTTCGCCCAAGAACTCGCCAATCTGCGCTTTACTGAGACCGTCGGCATAGAGCAAGAAGCGTGCAATGTCGGCAGGCTCGCGCGAGCGGATAAAGTTGTTCTTGATGAGGTCGTCGATGCCGCGCTTGGGCTTGAAGTTGAATTTGCGAATGGCTTCGAGGAGGATCGTTTTGCGCTGCTTGGCGTTTTCGAATCGGCTGGGATCGTCTTGGGGCTCGGGTGTATGGCCGCGGCTGATCTCGGATGCAATTCCAGCACCGAGGTTGGAGGGGGAGCCTTGGGATCCAACAGCTGGACTCGTTTCCATGAGGTTCTCACTGTCGACGGTGATGGTCTCGTTACCGACACGAATGTCCTCGCTCGCACGGGGCGAGCTGGTGCTGTCGCCAGGGTGACCGCCGAGGTAGTGACCCGCTGCTTCCGACGAGACTGGACCGCGACTGGACCACACTACAAGCGAACGCAGCACCGAACAGAGACAGTCAAGGCTTTGTCGTTTCAGGCGCGCCTCAACCGACTGATTACCACCGAACGAAGACGGGACTGAGTCGTGCGAAGTCTCGCTAGCCGCAGCAGTGCTAAGCGTGGGCGGGATTGCCGGTCCAGATCCATTTGCTTTGGGCAATACAGTGCCAGACGTGGTAGCTGACGCAGCGTCCTTGTCACCCTTTCCGTCCACAGAGGGCGAGACGTGTGTCTGCGAGATCTTGGAAATGACATTCATCAATCGCTCGTAGATGTTGTCCAACGCCGTTCTGTCGCAATCATAGTTGAGGTAGATTTCCACCAAGGCTTGTGGGTCTTGACACAGGCGTATCATTACGCCAAGCAAGATGGACTTTTGTCTGGCCGTGGATGTGCGCATCTCCAAGATGGGCAGGAAGATCTCGTTGAGCAACACTTCAATCTCCTTTTTCAGCTTGGTACGCATGCCGTCGAGGATGAGCCAAAAGATCTCGCAGCTAATCTCAAAGACCTGGTTGACGCTCGATACGGCGTTTCGGCTGAGGCTGAGGCACAGATACTGCTTGACCGCCTGAACGAACTGGGTTTGCTCGCCAGTGGTGGTACTGTGGATGATGACGCTGGGGTCGGTGAAGATGGCCATGTGCGACTGAATAATGGTGAGGATGAGGTGGAGCGAGAGCAGCTTGGAACGCATAGCATGCGACTTGATGTCGCGCTCGCTCTCCGCACCGAGAGGCTTCATTGTGAGTTTGCACAGCGCGCGCAACACGAGGAATGCGTCCTTAACAAAGAGCTCCGCCGTGCTCATGTTGGCGAGGCTGCCGGCATTGTCGCGCTCTGATGCACCCTCGAACGACTTGCGGTCCTCAAAGGTCTGGAGCGTGATCTTTTCCGTGGTGTCAGCTGCAACAGAATCTGAGCCGTCTGCATTGTCCACGTCGTGCTGTCCAGTCGTGTCGGCTGCGTTGTCGTTGGGTTGCAGAGCTGTCTCGCCCTTGGGTGCATCTGTGTGCCCGTTGGACTGTGATTGCGTCATGTTGGAGGTGCTGCGGGACATGGATACGGCACCGGAGGCGGGTGTGGCGGCGCGAGGGACGCGTGCAAAGACATGATGAACCATCTGTGTCAGACTCCCCTGAGCGATAGCCTGATTGGCGGCCGACTTGCTCATGAGAAAAATGTTGTAAACAGTACGCACTGCCTTGAGCAAACTGGACTGGTGCACATGTACGGTGGTCGAGAGCACTGAAGCGAGAAGAGCCTTGATGATCTGCAATGCCACCTTGTCGTCCAAATTCTCGTGATAGCAATCGCAAACTGTCTCGGTGACGAGATCAGCAAGTGTTTGTGGTGGCTGACCGGCAGCAATGATGGCGCTTGCAACTTGGATTGGATCATCCTCGGCAAAAAAGGCGTAGCTGACGAGCTTGCCAATGCAGTCGAGACTGACGATGATGAGGTTGTTGCTTCGCGTTCTGCATGCTAGACGAAGTGGCTCAAAGACGACACGAGGATCCAAGACAGGCTGTTCTTGATCGGCTGATTGCGATGAAGCCGTGTAAGCGGCTGCAGCCTTGACCATGTCCAGAGCAACGTTGGCGGCATCTTTGAGCTCCTTGTCTTTCTTGGCTTCCTTTGCGCTGGCGATGGTCTCGAGCGCGCCGATGACGAAGACGGCACTGCCCTTGTTCAAGCTCTTGAGGCTGGACCGCGAATGCACTGTGGTGGCAGCTGTGGCCGTAGTTGAGACCGAAGAGGAGCGACGAGTCCTGACCATGCTAGCGCGGGAACTCGAAGCCTCCGGAGGAGCAGGAGTTGGCTGCACTGCGATGTCTGCTGGTGGTTCAGTGGCTGCGTTGTCAACAATGATCTGGCGAGTTTCTTGCTCTGGTAAAGATTGCGTGGTGGGAAGCTCTCGTGCCTCTGCTTCTCCTTCTGCTGTCGATCCAGGCTGCGCGAGGCAAGAGACGTCGGCGTCACGACTTGCGGCTTCTGTGTACGCCGCATCGCTGAGGGAAACGTGCGAGACAGAGCTACCGGGCACGTTCGATGGGCGCTCAGCGGTATCGGTTGTTGCCGACACGTCTGTAGGGATCTCTTCGGAAGCTGGCAGCTGCTCCCTTTGATCTTGTGACGACAAGTCGTTAGCCGCCACTTCTGTCGATTGTACACATTGGTTGTTGACTTCTGTGGTGATATGCTGCTCGACGACCTCAGTCGGGTGGGTTGTATCAAGTGGGTCTACTAGACTAGCACCGCCGGAAGGGAGATGGGGCTTGAAAGATGCTTCGGCGTCGTTAGCCTCGTGGTCTTCCATGGTATAGGTTGCAATGCTGATCGAAGCGATGCAGAAGCGTACGGTGGGATAAGGATGGTGAAGATGGTGAAAGCGAAGCAAGGTCGGCAGAGGGATCAGCAATGAAAATCGTTCCGAAGAAGAACCAACTTAATTCACGATTCAGACTGCATGGCGGTGCTAAGGCCAACAACACACAAAGCACACACATTCTGTGATTCACGATTCGTAATCCCAAACGGACAGAGTGAGAGCGCAGCGCTCCACGAAAAGGTTGCGCAACAGAGTCGCTGAGTGGCAGCGTGCAAGTCGTGAGTGAGTGCAACTGGTGAACTGTGACTGTGTCTATGCGGCGCGGGAAGAGACGCCCGATCCACATGCAGATTGCAGACAGAGCACGCGCACGAGCACCAACTCCGTCGATTTCGCGCGGCTCGATTCACCATTTCTATTCACAAAGCGTTGGCTGGTATCTCGGTCTAACATTTTATCGTTTCCCTTCACGCCTTTTGCTTCGTGCTTCGTGCTTAACTTGCCGAGCCTGTATCGGGACAAAACATCTTGATGCTGCCGCCTATAACGTGCAACACTGCATCGGTGCTGGCTCGTACCAAGGTGGTGGAAAGCGTATTTTGGATGGGTATCGATACGTGTGCATTGAGCGAAAACAGTGGATGTAGCGTGTACAGATTAGAAGAGCGAGCAGAAAAGGTCCGTAAGAAGAGCAATGTGAGTGTGCACATTATGCTTCGCCCAAGATAGCCTCGTTGAGCTCCATCAATGGCGCAAGCTCGCGTGGCTCTACCAGCTCAAACTCTGTGATGAAGAGCAAAAAGTGACGGTAGGAAGTGTTGAGATGAGCCTCGATACTCAGCGCACACACCTGGGCAAAGTGGTGATTATAAATGTGTGCGTAAATGCGGAACAGCCTTCTGAGAATCGACTTGACCACAGCAGCAAAGTTCTTGGGGAATGGCACGCCAATCTTGCTCGGGAAGAGTTCCTCGTCATCCAGCTGAGATTGCACCCAGCTCATCAGGCAGTCGACGTACTCTGGCGCTGACATCTTGGTGGGACGACGGTAGAGCGCCGAGTTGGCATCCTGCCAATGGTACTCGAAGCGTGGGCCGGCGCACATGACGGGGCATTCAGTCGGCGTGCAAAATTCGGTGATAGTACCATAGAGCATGTTGACGTGATTAAAAAAGTCAAGCGTGTTGACCGCAAGCCATTCGTTGAGATCTTCGCCTTCGGGAAGCACCACTGCCAGTCGGAGATTGCCGCTTCCCAGGGTAGCTTCGGCATAGCGCTTGAGCTGGTACTGTTTTGTACCTTCTGGGATGTTGCGCTTGGGCTTAAATGTACGCGTCTTGGAAAGACCGAAGAAGGACGACATTATAGATGCTGATGTCACCACTTGGAGAACGGCTTGAGGTGGTCGGGTGGTCGTAGTTTTGAGATGAAGGCAAAAGTGTGGTGTGTCCGCAGCCTCGAATATAACGATGCTCAGTGTATCTCAACTACGTGCGTGATGGTCGTTGTGAGAACGATGAGGAGCAATAGCAAGGCGATCAATCGTGAATGGATGAGAAATATGTACGAGAGAATCAGAAGCACAAGGTGTTGGCTGCCACGCCACGATTCAGGGGTTTATGGCGGCCGAATTCACGATTCGAGATGGTCGAAATTGCAAATCGTGAATAGAGTGATTCAACAACAACCAACACTCGTAACGCGCGTGACTCTCTCTCTTCCTCTCTCTCTCCCCGCTTGCAGTTCGCAGCGCGTGTTTTGGCTTGTAGAGATCAACACTAAGTTAACTTAACGGCTCGCGACCACCAAGTCGACCCTGCAGCATTGCGCATGGGAGCCGTCTGTGTCACATTTCCCTAACAACAGCGCCATCTCAACGCGCAAATTTAAATTTAGGCAGTCTGACCTGAAACCTCACGCCTGTTTGGCTGTACCATACGTGTTTTGATTCCGCACTCAATCTCTGCTCGGACTTTATGACTATTTATCACGGAATCACAAATCGGAATGAAAGAGCCAAGATTCACGATTCACGCCAAGCAGACAGAAATCCCAAACAGTGTGGGATCGCAAAACACAACATACCTCAGAACAGCCCATGGCCTGTGGCCTTGGCCCCACATCAACACCGAAACGCAAAACGTAGTGGCTTGCCCGATCTTGTCCACTCCCGATCGATCCCGTCCTCCACGTCCAGACTCACCGCGAGCATGCGTTTACAGTCGCTGATAGGGTTAGCCCTCTCTTGCTAACTTAACTTCTAAAGTGCACAAAAGACTCGCGGTAAGCACTGTCCTTAGATTAAAAATAAAGGGTGAAAAGTGTACAAGGGAATTCTATGGCTTCTTTGTTCCCCTCGCTGTAGGGTTCCACTTTTCGAATTTGATGAACTCGCGAAAGTGGCAGAAGATGGAGGTAAAGCTGACTATGGTGTAGTAGAACGGTGCTAGCAAGCCGAAAGCAACGATGCCCATCGGGTGGGTGAAATTCGAACGATTCTTGAGGGTAATACAAATGGTCACAAAAAGGCAGATCAGGTTGATGGCGAGTGCCCACATCGAGATAGCAAAGCCTCCAAAGTCATCGAACCAAGCCTTTAAGCCTTGGTGAGGAAAGCTGAGGATGAGACCCGAGAAGAGGATAAAGAAGAGACTCAAGTTGCAATAGAAGTAGATTTCTCGATAGACGAGGAGCTGGAAGAGACCGATACGAGACCTCCAGCCATTGTCGTCCGAGTAGGCTCCTCTGCGAATCGCTGGTAGAGCGTGTCGGAAGGCCACCTGGGTCCAACCCTGTGCCCATCGCAGGCGCTGTTTCAACAAGGCTGGAACCGTCTCAGGCGCGAGTTCGTAGGAGAGCACCTTGAGGTCGTACTCGATGCGAGCTCCCGAGATGATGGCTCGCATCGAGCTGTCAATATCCTCGGTCAACATGTGCTTTTGCATTCCCAGAGTTTTGAGCAGACTGGCGTTCCAGTGACCGTTGGAGCCACCAAAGAAGCCGTAGCCCTGCATCACGGCCCTTCCGCTGTGCATGACACCGTAGATCATGTCAAATTCGGCAGCTACTAGTCTGGTTAACCAAGTTTCGTCGTAGTTGTAGACACAGCAGCGACCCTGGATGATATCGATGCCGCCTTGCAGGAATCTGCGTGCAACCCAACGCAGTGCATTGGGATCTGGATAGTGGTCAGTGTCGTAGAGCGTGATGATTTCGCACTTGTAATCCAACGAGAGGTAGTAGTTGATGTTGTCCGCCTTGGAGGTCGAGTTGGGCACCTTGATGACGCGCAGCCTCGCGTGGGCCTTTTCGAGCTCTCGCAGCTCGCTCTCGACTGGCTCGATGGGTTTGGGCGTGTTGTAGACAAGGTTGATCATGATCCTGTCGCTGGGATAGTTGATCTCGCGCAGAGCATAGCGAAGTTGTCGCATGATGATGTCCTGCTCGTTGGGCAAGTAAGCTACGAGGATCACATCGATTTTGGGCCATGGTTTGCCGTTCTCTGTCTCGGCCCATCCTTCCTTGGCTGCTTTGCGAAATGCTCGTCGGGTTTTGACCGAAGGTCGAATCGACTGCATCGCCTCGGTGGAAACGGATAGGGCGGTGAGGGTTTGCAGAATTAGCAGCACATAGAAAAACACCGCTTGCCAGATGGGTGGAATGACAATGAAGAAGAAAAAGCTAAAGACCGAGTAGCTGATGAGGAGGATCATGGGCGTCCAACCGTAGATAAAGGCAGACAAGTTGCCCAGTAATGTGGCCAAGCCGCCATGGGATTGCATGGTGGCTGATCTATGGAGATGGCTATGGTTCGTGGAGCTGTGGATTATGAAGCTTAGACGAAACTGACTCGATGACAAGGTAGGATCTGTAGGTCTGCTACGAAGATGCGAAGCTGGTCTTGATGAACGTGAAGACAGTCGCGAAGGCTATGCTATCTTGGGGGTGGGGGTGGGAGGGAGAGGATTCGGATGAGTAGGATGGAGGATGGCGGAAAAGGTGTGTTCCTACGAGATCAAAGTCTCTATCATCTGGTCGAGGAGACGAGATGATATGAGAAAAATGCCAAGGGGAATTTTGCGGATCTCTTCCAGGGTGCTGAAAAGACGAACAGGAGAACGTAAACGCCCCTCAAGTGGAGCGTCAAACTTCAAGGCTACATGCACCAAAAGGAGGTGAGCTGCGATGGCAAATATGACTTCTGCGAAAGCGTGAAGGGGCCACTTGCACATTCACAAGGCTCAGGCCTGATTGATGCGCAGGTGCAGAAATGGATTCGCCTGGACCGACACTCGAGACAAAGGACACTAGAAACTTTGTGTGAGTGTCACAGCAATCAGCGTTCGCTTTAGAAACAAAACGTCGACGACCGTCGAACTGTTAGTGCCAATCCAACCGAGATCCTTGCTGCAAAACCACAGACACGGGCTTGTTGAATGAAACACAGTCCGAGATCGAGCATGCGGTTGCTGGGAGAAAGGGCAACCGCGATAGAAAATCCAACCAGCGCGAGACTCAGAGACACACTTTGGAGCCAGCACAACAAACATGCCTGTCTTCGATTAGGCGCTGTTTTACGGCAAGCTAGCCGACTGAAACCACAAAGAGAGTCAGTCATTTGTCAATCTCGATTGTGAATTCGCGGTGCCATGACCACAAGTAAGGTAGGTGTGTCTCGCCAAAGGAGCGTAAGGACAAAGACCTGGAACGGCACCCAGATCTCGGTCTTGCCTTTGTTGGTTGAAGCGTAGGGATGTGCGTACGCTGTGTAGCAAAACCAACGCATGAGGTTGACGCACCAGAGGCTTCGGCTCCTGTGGCTGCAGCAGCTGAGCTGCGTACGCTTTGTCGCGTAAATTCTTTCACGACATTTGGATTTTATTTTAATATTCTTTTTCTAGAATTTGGCTTTTGAAAATTGCCGAACTCAAGTTCCGCAAACAAATTTGAAAGACTCGGATCACTCGTGACTCTCACACTCACGACTCACGACTCACGACTCACGACTCACGACTCATAATCTGGTTCGTGTTCGTGTTCATTTGCGTTTTCGTTTTCGTGTTCTTGTTCGGTCTGCAACCCACCTCAACCTCGAGGGTTAGGGTCCCCTTTAAGGGAGGGGGCTTGACCGGCTTTCATTTGACGCAAGAGACGAAGCGCCTCGCTTAATGTGGGTGTGGCACAAGATGCAGCCTCCAGGCGCAGCACAGACAGCCTCGCTGAACTTGGTCGCACGTCGCACCTCGCACGTCGCTCTTACCCGTCGCCGTTTGTTCCAAACTGTATCGTTTGAATGTCGTTTGGGCGCCATGTGAGACAATCGCCAAGTCATCAAGCGGTTGTCACTTTGCTTGAACAGGTCTCCATTTGCAACAAAGATAGCAATCACGAATTCTCAATCTGTGAATGGCCGGTCCTGTCCACCTTGAGTCAGTTCAAGCTCGTAGACCAACCACCTTGGCTGTCTTCTTGGGCAATCATCCGCTCTATCTGTTGTCTTTCGTGATTCGATAGCTCTGGCTTTGCGAACCCGCTTGATCCTGCTCATCTCAGCTCTTGCCGATCTTCGATTACTTTGCTTCGCCTATTCCTTTCGACTGTCTTCCATTGCAAACTCATCCCCGCTCACGCCGTCACTCGCGTTCTCTGTGGCCCTAGTTCATTCTCTCATCCCCCGAACTTCCACACCATCTTCTCTTACACCCTCAACATCCTCTCATAGCACAAGCGCAAGCACATCAAGACATCACGTTCGCCTCTAGACGGCATTGCTCTCTGGATACGGCTTAGCGATCTCTCTTACTGGCAGCGCAAACAGCCTCTGACCACATCTCGTCGTAGCTCGACATGGTCATTCTCACCAAGACGGCGCCAGCAAGGCTGATCGCGTCGGTGCTCGTCCTAACTGCATCCTGCTTACCGCTTGCACAAGCAGCGTGCGAGTGCGGCTACCGCGACCCGCTCACAAATGCTCTCTGGACTGACCGCGCCATCACCTACTTCAACGAAACTGGCCTCACTGATGTCGTCACCCAGCCATCACAGTCGCCACGCATTTATGGTGGCGCGTCTCCGGGAGAGACCGGCGATGGTCAACAAACATGGTCACTCGTCGGCAACCTCGTCAACAAGTGGGAAAACAGCTTCTTAGCCACCTACCGCAGTGCCGTCAGCTACAATAACACCTTCGCTGACGACAATGCATTGGCACTCCAGGTTTCGCCCGCAGAGCATGTACATCGCATCGTCAATGGCTCCCAAATTGTCACTCGTAGGCGCGACATTCTCTATGGCTCCTTCCGTGCCCAAATCGAACCTGCTATCTCTCGCGGCGCTGGCGCTGCGTTCAAGTTCAGCGCCGCTTACAACGACTCAGAGACGGTCAACATCGGCATCTTTACCTCGAATGATCCTCGCAACTCGACGCTCCAGTGGTCGTGGTCCGCCTATGGCCATGGTGACCAACCCGTCAAAGTCAACATCTCGTCTCTTGGCTCCACCGACTATCTCGAGCACCGCTTCGACTGGCAGCCAGAACTGCTTCAGTGGCGCAACGCCGCGACCAACGATAGCGCAAATTTCCACTCGATCCAAAAGGGTGTCAATGCAACCCACCTCCCCAAGACGCCCGCACCCATCAGCTTTCAGGCCTGGGCCAACGGCGAGCGTTCGCAATCCCAGGGTCCACCTCGCCGCGAGCCTCTCCTGACCCACGTCCGCTACACGCGTTTCTTCTTCAACTCGAGTCTCGAAGTGCGTCAGTCCCAGTTCAGCTCGCAATGCTCTATCGCTGCTGCCAATGCCGATGCCATTTGCAGCACCGAAGACTTGACGCTTCGCGACAGCACGCCTTTCGATCTGGCTGCGCTCAACAAGTTCAAGCCGTCCAAGGTGCCCTTCACCTCTCCTCTATATGGCGTCATTGCTATCTCGGTGGCTGTCGGCATCTTTTTCATGACCATCGCCCATGGACTCGTCGTGCGCTCCATCAAGGCCAAGGACAAGAAGCGAGCCGCTGCCATCGCGGCTCAGGAAAAAGTGCGTGGATCCATCTCGGCTTCGTCTTCTGAAACCCACATAGATGGATTTGGGTTACCGCCTAAGATGGCCTCGCTCGCATCCCACGACTCTGGCCTCGGCAGCGATGGCCATGTCACGCCCGTCGATGCCGACAAGATCGAGGACAAGGCGCAACTGTCCGGCTTCAGCTCTGTTGCAACGCCAGCAACTTTGAGCCCAGCGCATGCCACAGCAGCTCAGCCAGTTCACCTCTGGACCGCACCTGACCTCGTCTACGGCTCCGACAGTGACTCGGACGATGGCAGCGATTCCGACAATGACCTCTCTGACGCACGCTCCTACAACAGTCACACTGAGTTCGGGGCTAGAAATCAAGGCGTCTTGCCACGCTTCGCTGGCTCGACCTCCAGTCTGAGTCGACCCTCGAACTCGCTTAATGGACATGATTTGCCAGCTTTTGGCGGCAGCGGTGCTGAAACTCCGAGATGGATCGAGGACATGAAGCGAACACAAACCCTCCCTTATGTTGCTCCCGGCTTTGTTGGCGAAACTGCCTCCTCGGCCTACTCGCACAGCCTATCGGGGCACAACAAAGAGCGTCCAAGCTATGCCACCAGCCTCAAGAGTGACTACGACGAGATTGAGCTTGTCGATAGTCCTTACCTTGCGACATTCAGCCGCCAAGCCAGTTCTTCACATCTCGGCTTCCCAGGTGCTGATTCCAGCCAGGATCATTCGACCCACATGACCCACGACCAGCTGATCGCCCATCGACCGCGTGCCGGGTCCTTCGCCTCGATGCGCAGTGCTGCAGCCGCTTCCTCAATGTTTGACTTTCAGCACGAAGGAACTTCGAGAGCTGGATCTATCCATGAGGTATATGGCTCCGAGACCCACGACGCCTTCCAACGCCCGCAAATCATCCAGTGGCAACAGCGAGACCTAAATGCTGCTGATGGTCAAATCGGCGCTCTCGCCAAACCCGAGCTTGGTGATACAGTGGGACGCAAAGCTCGAGACGGTGCTGGTACGAGCGTCAAGCTGCCCGAGTCGTTCTGGCAGTCCATGATTCGCCGCATCAACAATCTCCTCTTTATCAAAGGCACCACCCAGCTCACTTCGACCGGAGCACGCAGGATCGACTATCTGGATGGCATGCGAGGCTTTGCATGTTTCCTGGTCTCGTTCCACCACTTCATGCTCATCTACTACTATGGCATCACTACACCCAATGCTCCGCATCATTATCCCAAATTCGAGTTCTGGTTCCGCTCGCTCATCGGTCCAATCGTGGTCAACCAGGGTCTCAAGCTGGGTATTTTCTTTATGCTGCCTTCCCGTACCATGACCAACCGATACTTGCTCAAGGGTGGACTGCAAAGCATGGCCGACGCTACGGTTCGGCGCGTTCCTCGTCTGGCATTGCCAGTTCTCGGCGCTGTTCTGGCCAACTACTTCCTCATGGACGTGGGAGCCTTCAAATGGGTTCCTCGTCTGGCGTCGAGGACATGGTCGACGTGGTCCTACTGGCAAAATTTTGACAATGTCATGGTCTTTTTGAATGCCTTTATCTCGCTCTGGTGGTCGGCTCCTCCAATTCAACCCGCTATAGAGACTAGATATGCTACAGGTGTGCTCTGGACCATCCCCGTAATTGTCCAAGGTACCTGGACATGCTTGATCTGCGCGCTCATTGCACACGAGATCAAGAATGCGTACAAGCGTTTCACTTTCTACGGTCTCTGCATCGCGCTTAGCTGGTACGCAAACACGTGGGATCTCTTCTTTATGGCTGGTCTCGTGGTAGCCGATCTGGATAGCAAGCTCAACTACCAGGCTAAAGCTGCCAAGGGCATTCCCTTAATTCCCGGGATTGTACGTCGCGGCTTGCACCTCCCCGAGTCGCTCGACAAGCTTCGAGTTCACGGCCAGGTTCTCGCTTGGGCACTTTTCCTCGCATGTTGGGTTCAGCAGTATCTCTCTCAAATTCCTGGAGCGCCCGGCAACGGCTTTGATGATCGGGAACACAGAATTCACCCGGGCTGGAGCACTGAGCAGCCGCACGCTTGGACAAACGACCCGGGCATTAGCTACACGTCCCCACGTGCGGCCACCTGGCTGCTGTCATTCAGCTTCTTCATCCTCACCGACCTTTCCAACCTGCTTCGAGCCTTCTTCCGTTTGCGCGTATGGTCGTACATCGGTAAACACGCGTTTGCGGTATTCTTGATGCACGGTGTCATTTGGTGGACGTGGTCGGCATGGTTGTGCCTTACGATGCTTGCTGCAGGTGTGCCATACTGGGCAACGATCTTGGTGGTGTTCTTTACGTCGTATGCACTGCTGATGGTGGTGGCCGAGTGCTTCACTGCTACCTTTGATTCTTGGGGCGGAGTCTTCTCCAAGGCTGTGTGGAGATCTACCTCTGCCGGTCTCGGAAGGAAAGTCTGAGTCCAACGATAACTCTCTTTGTACATTTTGTCTTCTCTTTTTACTCTCCTGTCTCGCTTTCTGTTTGCATGCACTACATCTTCTTACTGTGCTCTGCTGTAATCTGTTGAAACAATCTCTGTCCTTCTTGATGGTGGTAGTGAGTACAGCCTGGTTGCTTGAAAGCAAGGGCTTGTTTCACAAAGATACAATTACGAATCATGAATTATGAGTAGTGAATGATATCAGTCGTGAGGTATGAGTTACACGATGGTCGGGAGTAAGGCAACACCTTCAGGCACGAGGCTTCGTGCTTGGGTTCTTACGTACACGGTAATTTCCTAACAGTGTGAGATCGAGGCGAGTATACAAAACTGGTGCCCAAGCGTGCAGCGTGCAGTCACGAGTCGTGAGTCGTGAATCGTGGCTGTTGGGCGGAACGAGGAGAAAAGCGCGAGCACAACCACGAATCACGAATCAAATCACAAATCGTGAATGTCAACGTGGAGGAAACCCTATCAACGTGAAAGTCAGAGTCCCGATTCGAGTGTGCTTCGTGCTTCGTGCTTCGTGCTTCGTTCGTTCTTTGCGTCGTGCAGAAGCTGAGCACAGGCCTTGCCGTTCTCGTTGCAGCAAGAGCCATACTCATTTCGCCTTCTCTCATCGAATACCACCCCATCCGGCTCTCTGGCATCGCTGCAACACAAGCGCCCTGCCGTCACTGTGGATGGAGGCGCCCTTGCTTGCAGACATCATCGACCACCCACACTTCTGACAATGCACTGCTTCTACGAATCATGGCAGCCTCAGACCGACTTTCGCAGCATCACTGCAAGACGCTCTTGGTCCTTTTGATAGCAGCTTGTTTACTATCCGTGGTGAGAACGGCGCACCAAGAGCAGGCACCCTTCTATGAACCATACCCTTCCAAAGCAGCGACAAACTTTACGCCGCAAGAAGCATACGAAGAGGCTCTTCACCTGCTTCGTACCACGATCAAGACCAAGTCTCCTCGCACCAAAGGCAGCAAATTCAAACCCAGCACCTCCGAAACGCCCTCTTCGCAGCAAAAGGATGGCACGACTCCATTGAAAGCATCGAAAGGTGCGAATCTCTTCCACGCTGTTCGCGCATTGCGTCGCGGGTTGCACAACGCTTTCGATGCCGCTCACGAAGCCGCTTCGTCAGATGCAGCAATCGGCGCCAAGGTCAGAAGCGTGGGCTTGTCAAGCAGCGCTAGCGCTCATCAATGGCAGGGTCCACCGATTGGCGCTTCTCGTTACGAATCGCAGTGGCCCAGTGCCGCCCCCTTACCGTTGTGGCCAGACTGGGAGAGCTTGCCAGACGGAGCGACTCCGGTCAATCCTACGGATAGCATATGGGAGAGTGTCATGTTTGGGCCATTCAATACCGAGAGCCAGGCGTCACTCGACATCACCTTGTCATCTGCCGAAGAGAATAGCCCAGACGAGGACACAAGTGTCAGAGACCAGGCAATCTCGCTGCTCACCAGGGCAGGCTGGGGCCGCGAATCAGTCAACTGGAATTACGAAGCGTACTCCTCGGCAGCCCGCAACGGCTCGAGTCTTCTTCGAGACAGCTTTGATGGAACGTTCACTACGAGCACTTCTGGAACTGACCGCTCATCGGCACTGTCAGATGCCTTGTGGGTGCTAGGAGAACACTCGTTGTGGGGCACACATGGAAGTCGACCCAATCTCGCGCGCGCTCGTGCATGTTATCAACGCCTCGCTGATCTCGGCCACGATCAGTTCGGAAAGTCGATGGCCGGTAATGCCAGTGCACATGCTCGGCTAGCCTTTCTCGAAGGCAGCGGCTGGGAGTCAACCATCCGAGGAGACTGGAAACCCCTTTCAAATGAGATCAGCACTTGGCCCTCTTTCACCGCTTCGCCAACATTTGACCATGTGCGCTCGGCATGGGGAAACAGACGCCAGCTCTTTGCACAGCTCAAGAGCGACGATGGACAACGGCAAGCCAAAGCGATTCTACACTATACCATCGCTGCCAATGCTGGTCATGCTCCATCGCAGATGGCGCTCGGATTTCGTTACAAAGCAGGGATTGGCGTAGCGCCTTCCTGCTGGAACGCCCTCGAGCTCTATGAAAAGGCTGCCGAAGACGCGTACAGACGTTTTCAGGCAGGTCCGCCAGGTGGACTTACACTGCCGTATACAAAGATCCGTATTTCGGATCTGGACGGTGGGGCTTACGGACCTGGCGCATCCGTAGCTTCGACCGGTTATGCAGTCTTTAAACCTGCAGTACAGGCCGCGCTCAATCGCCAGCCTGGATCTGCCCGCGATCCCTCCGCGCTTGAAGACCTGCTAGAGTATCACATTTATCTGGCCGAGCACGGCGATGTGAGGAGCTCGCTTTTCATGGCCCAAGTCTACTACCACGGCAGCATCTATTCGTCGGGCGAGGCTGCAGGTGCGGTGCGTCGCGACTACCGTCGTTCCTTGACATGGCTTATGCGAGTTGCCAAGGAGGTGTGGCCTCGCAAAGCAGGCTCAGTGGGTCGCGGCGGGCCGACTGGCTACACAGCCAAACAGGGAGACCAGGGCGAAGATGTGCAACTCAAGGTGGAAGACAGCTTGCTAGCACACGCCGGCTCTGCGGCTGGCATGATCGGACGAATGTACTTGAGAGGCGAAGGCGTTCAGCAAGACTTTGTTCGAGCCTGGGTTTGGTTCTCCCGCGGCAAGGATACCGGCGATGCCGAGTCGTACAACGGCCTCGGTATGATGCTGCGTGACGGCCTTGGAGTAACTGTCGACATTGGTTCCGCCACGAGCTACTTTGAGGCCGCAGCCAAGGTGCGACATAGTGGTGCCAACATCAATCTGGCCAAGATTCACATGGAGATGGGCGACCTTGACAGTGCAGGCAAATGCCTGACCATTGCCTCGTTGGGTGATGGTCGCTTCGAGGCAGTTTACTTGTTGGCCAAGGTCAACGCTCAATTAGCACGCAAGGAGCAATCAGGCGACATTTGCCGCAAAGCGCTTTCCGGATTCAAGCATACGGCAGAGCATGGTGATTGGTCCACGCGCATCTCGCACAAAGCTGAACATGCTTGGCGGCGCGGCCAACGACAAAAGGCACTGCTCGGATGGGCGCTGGCGGGCGAGCTGGGCTACGAATCGGCTCAGAACAACGTCGCCTACCTGCTTGATCGAGCCAATTCTCGAATTCGCATACTGGATGTGTCGAACGATGGCCAACAGCAGGCCAACTTCACCGACCGCCTCGCGCTGGTGCACTGGACACGATCGGCGGCGCAAAGCAATGTGGATGCGATGGTCAAGATGGGCGACTATTACTTCCACGGTATTGGTACAGGCAACCCAGGCCAGCCAGCATATGAAAAGGCGGCAGCTTGTTATTCGGCCGCTGCCGACAAGGGCGTCTCGGCTCTGGCGTACTGGAACCTGGGCTGGATGTATGAGAACGGTATCGGCGTCGCCAGACAAGACTTTCACCTTGCTAAACGTTACTACGACACGGCGGTGGAGACCAATGTCGAAGCGTATCTGCCTGTAACGTTGAGCTTAATCAAACTGCACATTCGTGCCGCATGGGCTGCTATCTTTCGATCCGAGTCCAGCCAAAGCGCCATCTCACTACTCTCGTCGTACGCAACTTCCGATACAGGCAATGTCGCCTATACGGAAGCGGAAGAGCAAGCAGCCGCGAAGCGCAAACAGGCTGAGGAGAAGCAGCAGAGAATAGCGGAAGACCAGGGTGGCGGCTACGGCGATCCAAATGAGCCAGAGACGTGGGCAGCGAGGCAGGACGAGACCGACGAGGATCTGGACGACATGATCGAGTCGGGTCTGCTGATCTTGGCCCTCGGTGGACTGGCATATTTGGCGTATGTCAGACAGAACGTGCAGCTACAACTCAGAAGAGAGAGACGACAACAGGGCCAGACACCTCAGCAACAGCAGGAAGACGATCAGCCGCAACGACAAGCGGCTGCACATCAGCCGAATCCGTGGGCTCCGTTGGGAAATGAACCGAATGCTGCTGCTAACTTCCTTGCTGGGCTATAGTCCTCTACCTATCCGGACACACTCTCCATCGGTACTCTTAATGTTTTGCAACTCGCACTGTCTGTGAATTTACATGGTACCTATACTAAGCTCGCTTTGTTCGCCGGCGTGCTTCATCGTTGAATCACGAATGGTTTCGAGGAGAAAGAAGTTGGTCGACTCGTGTCTCGTGACTTGTCAGACGCTATCCGCAGCGTGCGACATACGATGTGCGAATTTTAAAGATCTGTTAGGTCGACTTGCGTGAGTGTGGGAATTTCTTTCACAGACCCTGATTTCACGAATTCACTGATTATTCACGATTCACGATTACGAATCACGAATACTCGTGAATGCAGCCGTGAGCGAGTTTGCTGTCTGAAAATTTTCCCTTTCGGAATTCGGGCATGGTAGAGCTAGACACAATAATTTCCCTGTGGCACGCCGCTGAAAAAAAGAAGCAGAAGAAAGTTACAAGTCGTGAGTCCAACTGAAGCACGAACCTCGAACCTCGAGAAGCTACAACGTACACTCGTCTTTCTTCTCTATTGTGCCATTCAACTCAAATCATCAGCATCACCACCATTTATCAGCAACAGCTGATCGATGCTTTCTTACGTCGAAAATGGCTCCCACATCATCCCAGCATAGCAAGTCGGGCAAGAAGCTCACGAGAGAGCAGCAACGGAAGAAGGCAGACAGCAAGGCTTCTAAGGTCCGCCGTGTTCAGCTCGACGCTAGCGGCAACCAGGCCAACGCAAAGCAAAAGACACTAAAGCAGATCAACAAGAATGCGGAAAAGGTCTCGAGTCGCTTCAGATATGCATCTTTCAACCAGCGTCTTCAGGATGTCCACCTCGCACCGGCAGCCATCAGTGCCAGCACCAGCTACCGACCCTATTCCGGGCTCGATGCGCCGCTAGCTGCAGCTTCAAATTCCACTAGCAGCGCTGCGTTACCAGTTCTGGATGAGCAAGATCAGCCACTGGATGTGACTGACGAGGATACCTCCTCTTCACTTCATGCAACAACCTCGTTCTCTCAGGCGCTGCAAGCGTGGACGGACCTCAACCTCTCCAATGCCTTCCATGACCTTTACCGTCAACTCTACCCCATCACCCAGTCGTTGCCTCAGTTGATTCATCACCGCTCCTCCATCGCATCAATTCTTGCTACGACGCTGTCTACACCGAGTCAATGGCTGGCATGGGATGCTGCACTCGACCTTCTGCCTCGACTCGCAAAGGACTTGAGTTCCGAGTTTCTACCCGTCTATCCTCCTCTGCTCAAGAGTGCGGTGCACATCACCACAACAACAAAGGACACCACTAATGGCGATGAACGCGCAGCTGCCAACTTGGTCGAGCGTGGGTTTCAATCGGCTGCATGGATCCTGAAAGCCGTCAGCCCTTTCATCGTGAGCAAGGAGATCGCATCTCGTGCGGATTGGGATGATGAAACAGCAGAAGCTCAAATCGACTCTGGAATGGTGGAGGAAGAGGAAGAGGTGCAAGACGTTGACGAAAGGACTCGTCGGCTTGTAGAAACCTGGACTGTCATCAGACCCTACCTTGGCTGGAAGCCTATCGTTGCCAAGAAAGCGACCGCATTCAACAAAGATGATGATGGCGACAACGATGAGGAACAGGAACAGGAACAGGAAGATGAAGATGCCGCTTCGACCATCTCAGAACAAGAAGCTGGTAAAGAAGCTCCGCCTGCAGATAGTGCCATGTTTGTCAACACGAACATTCAGCGTATCTCGCCCTTTACTCGACGTTTTGCATCTGAGGCGTTTGCCCACCTCCTTCGCAAGACAAGAGGCCGTCAGTTGCAGAGCATCACATCGCTCATCCTTTCCGACCTCGAGACCATGCTGCACGATGAGGATCAGCACGTACACTACCGACATCAACCATCTCGCCGGCCATCGGTGCGCTTCTCTCGAGGTATTGCTGGTATTTGGGTCGAGGGTTGCAAGTCGCTCGAACGACGCTTGCATTCGAAATGCATCTCGCTGTTGAGCGTGCTTCTTTCTTCCAGCCGCCCAGTTCCAAACGTATCAGGCGACAAGTACCGACACCTGACGCGACTGATCCTTGGTCGCCTCACCATCACTGCACTCGTCCATCACTGCAACGCATCCCACTTTGCTATTGTTCTCGAGTACCTTTCAAGCCTTGTCGATCACAACCAGTCACAGTTGTCACAAGAGACCAGCAAGATTCAAAACGTTGCCCACCTTACCGAGTCTGTCGAATGGCTCGCATGCGCTGTAGGTGTCAGAAAGGGTACTCGAGTTGCTGATCAAGCCAAGCCGGCGCTGTTTGCGCTGCTGTTGCGTCTCTCTCCCCTCTTCCTTGACAAAACAGTTCAAGCGCCTACTGGAGCAGCACTGCGAACTTCGCTTGTCTCGCTGTTTGCTCTCTCAATTCCCTTGGGTCGCTTGCAGGACCTTCTCGGCCCAGGAATTAAGCTGGTCGACTCGGTCGCTCCCGTACCTTCCCTCTCCAAATCTAAGGATTGTATCGAGATTCGGCAGTCTCTGTGGCCCGAGTTCAGTGGCCTTGTCGAGGCGCTCGCACAACCGACCCTTGAATGGAGCGGTTTCAAGCAATTTGTCCTCCCGACTGTCCTCACCTCTACAGCTGAGACCGTTGCTTCAAGCTCGACTTCTCCGCAATGCAAAGATCACGCATTTACTTTGCTGGAGAGGTTAGAGAAGATCGGTCAGCTCGACGAACTTCGCGTCTCGCATCATAGCCCTCTGTTGGTTCGGTGGTCCAGGCATGTCGCATCGGAGATCGAAGGGCGCCTCAGTAAGCTCGTCATGCTTTTCTGTTCCGACAAATCCAACACCCAAGGAACCAACGCAAAAAATGCCGCTTCTCGAATTCTTGATCAGCAGCATCTGCTTGAGCCCCTCGTTCCTGCACTACGCCTATCTACAGTTCCCAAGTCATCACCTTCAACGAACTTCGGCAGCCAGATCGCTCAGCTTTTGTTGGACGGTCTCCTCTCAAATGCCTACTTCGGTTCAGAAGAGCAAGTCCGCTCGAGCTACGACAAGCACATCATCAACCCTGCTTTGCTGATTGGACTTGCGTTCGAGAGTCTGGCCATCCTTCAGGAGCGAAGCGCGGGGAAAGATTTCGAGACTGTGGCGAAGCAACTAAAGGACCAACTGTCCATCCAACAGGTGGTGCAGTGCTCTGCATGGCACCGAGGCGCCCTCAATGGATTGAGCAAGTATCTCGCTTCCTGCCCAGCTCGTCTCCGACCTCAACTCCCACGCTTAGCTGATGTGCTTGAGCCTCTATCAGCAGCAATCATGTCTTCGGATCCTCTCATCCGTGTCTCGGCGCTCGAAATTCTCTCTTTGATCGAAGCAGAAGAGCTCAGCGGCAATACCACATTCATCGGCAAGCTCGTTGAGGTGGAGCGTACACCCTTATCCGTCGCCTCGATCCGCGATCGCAACGTGCGTGTGCGAAGTGTTGGCCGCGACGTTGGACGGGCAATCGCTGTCTACAAGGCTGCTGACTTGCAACGCAACGTCCAACGAGACACTTTGATCCTCCGATACCTTGTCGCCAACCTCAAGCTCAATCTACGTCCAGTGTGGTCCGAAGCAATCAAGGCGGTGACCGACATTGTTGAATCAGGACATCGCGAAATAGAGAATTCACTCTTCCAAATCGCCATTGCAGAGCTCGAGTCAGGTCAAAGACTCGATGGTTCCGAACTGCGATTCTTGCCCGCTGTATGGCTACAGTCGGACACCGGCGCGGAAGAGAGCCACGAGGCGTCTGCAAACACAGACGAGGTGGAGCCTGACCGCGTCCTGCGTGACGAGAGCGACATTGCCGGTATAGACGATGACAAGCAGTTCCAGGACGGCATCTTGCTGGAGAGGCGCAAAGCTGTACGAAGCTGTATCCAGCATGCCCGAACTAGCTCCGGCTCCGACGCGAACGGCATTGGCAGAAACGGACTCACGACAACCCTTCAAGCCTGCATTGAGATCCAGCAGCCTGATGCGCGACTTGACCTCGTCAACTACCGCCATCAGATTCTCAAGCTTCTGTGCGAAGTAGCACCCATCGTCGAGCGAAACAACGCGCGCTTTATTCACATCTTTTTCAGAGACGCAGGACCGCGCAATCTGGCCGGTGTGCTGCTTTCGCCTCTCGATGACGACGATGACGAGGAGGACGAGAAAGACGCAGACGACGAAGGCGATAACATCAACAAGGAGAAGTCAGTAGATGGAGAAGCCATGAACCTCAGCAAGAAGGACCGTCAGGCGCAGCTCAGCGCGTACCTCGAAGTGCTCGGCAAGCTCAAGAACCCGAAAGCTTTGTCGCGGTCCGGCGAGCTGCATAGCTATCTGCTGAGCTTGTGCGCCACGGCTGAGGTCTCGGTTCAGAAGCTGGCTCTCGAGGCCATCTTGACCTGGAAGGACGAAGCCGTGATGCCTTATGCTACCAAGCTCAAGGAACTGCTCGAGGCTGGCAACTTCCGCGACACGCTTGTCTCTTTCACCCTGTCGTCTGACTCAAACGTTGTACAGCCCTACCATCGACCCGCGCTTATGCCTCTCGTGATTCGTCTTCTATTTGGCGCCCTGCTCTCGAGGCGTGGTAATCGAACAAGCGGTGCTGGTCAACGGGCTCGACGAGGAGCTGTGCTTGGCGCACTTGCTGATATTGGCTCTGATGAGCTCGTCACCCTCGTCGATCTCATGCTGGCTCCTTTTGGCGACCAAGCCCAACCACCCTCAGGTGATGAGGACGGATTCAAGTATGTCTTGAAGAGTCCGGTCGCTTCAACTCGACGCCAGGTCGGGTTTCTCTCCTTGCTTGGAGAAGTTGTCAAGCAGATCGGAAACAATCTTCTGCCTTACTGGGATCGCCTCATTTCAGTCGCTCTTAACCTCACCTATCATGCTCATCAAGCTGTTGTTCAAGCGCACATCCAAAGCACCGACACATCTTGCTCCACTGAGGCGAGCAAGCCACTCACGGCACGCACCTCGCGAGCTCGTCTGGTTCGCCAGGCTGGTTACAAGCGTCTGTGCGACTTTTTTGCAAAGCCGCAAGCAGCGTCCATCTTTCGATGGGATAGATATTTACCTGCCATTTTTGCCGAGCTTATCTCGCCACGTCTCGAAGCGCTCAGGGTGGAATCGAGTCAGAGCCAGTCTGCGCTGCTCGAGCTCTTGCACGTCTGGTCCGGTCAGTCTGAGACGCTTCCTTTACTAGGCACATACGACAATGCTGTACTGCCTAGTATCTTTGCCATTCTCGCAGCACCGACGGTCAAGCCGTCCGCGATCGGCTCTGTGCTGGACATTGCCGAGCGTGTTCTCGCAGCCGCTGCTGCCGAAACGGACGCGATGGACGTAAGTTTGGACGTCAACTACAGAAACGGCTGCATCTTGTCCTTGGTGGATCTTGTCGTAAGACCACACGCCTCGATCTTCCTCAACAGCGTCACTCCACTGATCGAGCAAGCTGCTTCGGCTGCGGGCCCTGCAGCTGCTGCGATGGGCCGAGACGACTTGCTGCGTCGCCAAATCTCACTCCTCGCCGCACTTTCGCCTTTTGTCACCGCTGCTGAAGATGCCAGTCACCTGGTCAAGCTCCTTAGCCCCATGATGCGCAAGTCGAACTTCCTTGTGCCTGAGCGCACCAAAACCGAGCTGCTGGCTATCTTCGAACGTCTTCTGTCCCTCATTCCAGAATTCCGAGACGAGCGCTCCGAGCTGTTCCACAGCACGTTTGTGATGCTCAGTGGTCTCTTTTCGCTTCTTCGCACCGGCGAGTCGCGAAAAACTCTCAGCACTGCTTTCAACCGCTGTGCCGAGGTGGATATGGAGCTGGAGCGGGTGGCAAAATGGTGCACACAGCTCAACGCGCTGAGCAAACGAAGGGTCGAAGAACGCGACTTTGATCAGCTGTTTGGCGCTTTCGATTCGATCAACGCCAGCGATGCGTACATTACCGCGAAGGAATGGCAGCCACTGGTGCACAACTTTTTGTTCCTAATCTTGGACCCGGAAGAGTTGTCGGTCCGCAGCAACGCCAACGCCTCGCTTGTCAAGTTCATCAGCCAGACTGCAGCCGAGAGTGACTCGGGTGCAGACGGCGAGGGTGCATTGATGCAATTGTTCCTGCAAGCGGTCTGGCCTGGACTCAAGAAAGCCGTGCGCCATCGCTCCGAGCTGGTACGAAGAGATGTGATGGCCGTCATGTCGTCAGCTGCAGAACAACTCGCAAAATGCCAAGTCATGGCTGAGCTCTCCGGCCTTCTGGGTGGTGGCGATGCTGAAGTCAACTTCTTCAACAACATCCACCACATCCAGCTCCATCGCAGGACACGTGCAGTCAAGCGTCTGCCAGAGCAGGCGGCCAAGGGCAGCATGAAAAGTCGCACCATCAGCGACATTCTCGCTCCCGTGCTCGGACACTTCCTCGTACCCGGATCGGTTGAGCTCTACGATCACAACCTCGTGACCGAGGTTATCACTAGCCTAGGCCTTCTTTCTGGTCAACTCACATGGGGCCCATACAATGCACTGTTGTGGCAGTACCTTCGTCTCGCAAACAAGAAAGGTGCCTCGGAGCGCATCATGGTGCGAACGGCAATGGCGATCCTGGACAACTTCCACTTTGGAATGGAGGAGGAAGCTATCATCGATGAGGCTGATATTGACGACGACGAGGCCGAAGAGCGCAACCAAGAAGCCCAAGCAGTGGTGGAGATTAGCAAGGACAAGGACAGCAAGGAGGCTGAACGTGTCAAGATTCTAGATGCTGTCACTTCTCGTTTGCTGCCTCGACTCATGGCTTATCTCGAGCAGAAGGACGAGACAGAAGACTCGACGCGACTACCCATCGCTGTTGGTGTGGTGCGCGTTGCACAGTGCCTTCCCGCCACACAGCGCAAGACGCAGATCAGCAAACTGCTAAAGACGCTCTCCAACGTATTCCGTTCCAAAGCTCAAGACACGCGTGATCTTGCGCGAGAGACCGCATGCAAAGTCATGTCGACGCTGGGTGCCAACTTCTTGCCCGAGTTCCTGCGGGAAATGCGACGGGCACTCATGCGCGGCCCACAAAAAGCAGTGCTTGCTTTCACCGTACATTCGGTGCTGACGCACCTAATGACGAGCAAAGACGAACCATTGACCTCTCTCGATCATGGCGCCAAGGAAATCATTGAGATTGCTGTCGAGGACATTTTTGGCGCTACGGCTGACGACCGTGAATCGATCGGAAGCAAGACGACTTACCGCGAAGTCAAGCACAGCAAGAGTATGGACACTTTCGAGCAAGTCTCGCGCATTGTCACGCCAAATCGCATGGCCGAGGTGCTTCAGCCTCTGCGAGACATTTTGCAGCAGACCGAGGTCCCCAAAGTCGTGCGTCAGGTGGAAGAGTGTCTGCGTCGCGTTGCGAGCGGTATTCCTGCGAACCCACAGTTCGACTCGAATCGATTCCTCTCGCTGTGTGCTACGCTGATTCGCCGCGATGCGGTATTCCTACAAGCGCGCAAGCCCGAGACCAAAGCTGCGTCGCGCCACAAGTCGGCAACATTGTACAACTACGCTGTCTTTCTCAAGCGCAAGGACGTTGAAGAAGGCGCTAGCGCGGGCAAGGACCACTACTCGCGCAATGCGCACAAGTTTGTCGCATTCGGCCTCGAAATGTTGGTCACCTCGCTGCGTCGAGAGCGCTTCGATTTCCAGGACGAAGAGGTGCTAGCCAAGCTTAACGGCATGGTCAATATTGTTGGAGAAGCTGCGTACGCCAACGAGTCGTCGGTACTCGAATTGTCGCTGCGTTGCATAGCGCAGATTGTAAAAGTGCCCGTGTCGCGCGTGGACAAGGCGCTTCCGGTGTTCATCAAGCAGATTTTCGGTATTATCCACCAGTACGGCTCACCACAGTCGCAGATTGTGCAGACAGCCTTGCGCACTCTGACCGCCATTCTGCGCGAATGCAAGCAAGCCTCTCTGTCAGAGACACACCTTAGCGGTCTACTGAAGCTCATTGCTCCCGACCTGGAAGAACCTGCGGTGCAGAGTACGCTATTTGGCTTACTGCGCGCCATTGTTGGCCGACGCCTTGTTGTGTCTGAAGTATACGACACGATGGACAAGGTGGCCGAAATGATGGTGACCAACCAGTCGGATTCGGTGCGCGATTTGTGCCGCTCCACGTATCTGCAATTCCTGCTCGACTATCCGCAAGGCAAGCAACGTCTACGCAATCAGATTGGTTTCTTGGCTAAGAACCTCGCCTACGAACACGAATCCGGACGACTCTCCGTACTCGAAATCACGGATGCCATTCTCAACAAGTTCGGCGATGAACTGCTGCAAGAATATGCCGAGATGCTCTTCGTCGCTCTTGCAATGGTTCTGGCGAATGACACGAGCAGCAAATGTCGTGAAAAGTCGGCTCTGCTCATTCGCACACTGCTGAGGACGATGAGCGAGACGCAGCAGGATAAGACAGCGTTGATGGTGGATGCATGGTCTCGACAGGAGGCGAAGCCCGAGCTCGCCAGAGTCGGAGTGCAGATCTACGGGTTGTTGATGGAAGCATTACCGGATCGAAGCGCTGGTTGGGCAGAAAGAGTACTGGAGGTGGTGACCAAGGTTCTCGTCGAATGCGCTGACGATCTCGAAGCGCTCGAAAGCACTGACCCAGTCTTGGAAGACGAACTGGACTGGCAACTACCCTACCACTCACTGCAAACCCTCGGCCGGCTCACCACTCTTATCGGTGCAGCTAACGAGACCTCGACGAAAGCTTGCAACGATGCGGTACGAAGGTTGTTGCTATTCCCGCACAAATGGGTGCGCATCTCTTCTTCGCGCATCCTAGGGGGGCTGTATGCACTGCAAGAGCCGCACGCACCGAACATGGTGACGGTGCAGCAGGATCCGATTGGCAGTCTGCCGGCGTTGGTAGACGCGGCCAAGAAGTCGTGCTTGCAGCTGCGGTCGGACAAGTTGGATGATACACTGGCATTGCAAGTGGTGAAGAATTTGGTTTGGATCGGGAGATGTTTTGCGCTCTTCCCGGTGGAGCGTGCCAATCTAGACGAGCTGGATGCCACTGCCGAGGATGGTGAAGAGCTTTCGCTCGGCCAAGAAGGACGAGACCAAGGCTCTGGTAGCGATTTGGATTCTGATTCTGATTCGGACACGGACACGGACTCGGTCGATTCGACACATCAATACGCCGCGGCGCTCGACACGCCGGCTGTGATTGCTTCGGATCCGTTGCGCTGGCTGATCTCGCGCCTCTCGTTCCAGGCACGTCTCTCACTCGCTCAGTCCAAACCGCCACACTGGACGATCAATCCTTCTTCGATCCTACGCTTCTTCGCTGCACTTTCCTCCTCGCTGCCTCGCACGCTGCTGCCGCGTTTGCTGCCGCTCTTCCTCGCCCCACTCATCCGACTCATCGAATCGCGCTCGGAGCCTACGTCATCGTCAACGCTGACCGAATCGGACCAGCTGAAATCGCTTGCGATCGAGGTGCAATCCCACCTCTCGCACCTCGTCGACGTAGCCAGCTTCAACAAAACCTACTCGATGCTCAAGCGAAAACAACAGCAGAAGAGCGAAGCTCGAAAGACGCAGAGGCTCATGCGAGGAATCCAGAACCCTGAACTACAGGCCAAGAGGAACGCCAAGAGGAACGAAAAGAACCATGCAGCTAGAAGAAAGAGGAACCAGAGCAACCTGGAGCAAAGGGAGGCTGGCGGAAGTGGCAAGACCAAGCGCGTCAGGAGGACTTGAGTAGCCGAGATTTCCAAGACAAGAATAGAACGATGATGACGATCACTTTAGGTTCAGAAACAAAAGAGCATGGTCATTCACAATGTGAGCGTGGAGCACGGAAGGTATGCCGGAACGTATGCTGGTTTGTTAGAATCTACATTGTGATTCACGATTGAAGCCGAAGCCGACTCTTTTGAAGTGACACTGGGTTAGTGAGCTTCACCAGGCAGGCAACGGCGATCCACACTCGCCACTCGAAAGCATCGTGAATCCAAATCGAGCGTATCCATCTTGACTCGTCGCGGCACCTCACGGTGCAGTCCAGACAAAACTCGTCAATCCTTGCTGGACAGGCAGTGTGGTACGCCTGCCGTCGCTGGAAACCACGACATTCTTGGTCTGCTGGCATGTGTTCGCGATCACCAACCCGATCCTCCTCGTTGCCGCCGCATTTGCACCTGTGTTCGCGCGCTGCAAGCTGCTGCTGTTCAAAGGTGCAGCGTAAGCCAGCCATTGCAAACACTGCCAGTCGTCCTGATCTAACGAATAGAGGGTTCCTTGGCTAGCCTGGACGCGGACCGCTTGTCCGCCACCCACGTTGGTGAGGTCAGTAGTGGCGGCGGAGAAGTGCGAGGTGAGGTAGATCTGGTCGTTGAAGTCGACGTACGGATTTGCCGGGTGCGAGGGCGAGGAGAGGGTGAGCGATCCGGTGCACGAACTGCAGTAGGACGATTCGAGATGTGGACCGTAACCGTTGTCTAGCGCCAAGTTCCATTGAACGACACTTCGAGCGTTAACGATGCTCACAGGCCAGTAGACGTTGTTCAACCAGCCTTGGATACCTGCCCATCTATTGGCGGGGTTACCAGTGCCAGTGCATTCAGTCAGGTGGACGTTCTTGGACACGTCGTTTTGAAGCGCTTGTTCGAATTGTGAAATTTGCTCAGGATCGCCGCGGTAACAGTGGAAGGCGATGGCGTCGATAGCAGAGGCATTGGCGTTGACAATGTCTGCAGCGCTCTGCCAGCGCGCATAGTTGTCGTCGTGAGCCCACACTTGGACTCGCGACAATCCACGCTGTGCCAAGGCATCCTTGAGAGCAACCGCGAGCTGCGCCTGCGTAGTGGAGTCCATGCCCATGGACGGGTAGGTGGCGACGTGCGAAGGTTCATTCTGCAGCGTCATAGCCCAAGGCTCAACGCCTGCGCGCATGAAGGCCTCTGCCGTTTGCGCATAGTATTGCGCCAATACGCCGATGAAGCCAGAACGAAGCATGCCTCCATTCATGGCATTGTTCGACTTCATAAAGGCCGGCGGGCTCCAGGGACTGAGGATCACCTTGAGGTTAGGATTGCGCTTCCTGGCATCCAGCAGTACAGGAATCGTGTACTGGCTGCTCTGGGTGCCTTGGATGCTGAAACCGTTCAAGAGGGCATTGGGATCATTGAGCTGATCTACCGCTTGTGCAAACGCGGGTGGTTGTGAAATGTAGCTATACTCTTGGTTGACAGAAAAGTCGCTTGCTCCCATTGTGACTCGCGTGACACTGACACCGGTAGCATTGCTAAACATGAAATCCATCACTCTGTTGTAGAGGCGCGCTTCCTTGGTCTTGAGCCGGCTCAGCAGGAAAGCGGAGGCATCGGTCATGGCGCCACCAAAGCCATCGATGGGTTGGAAAGTTTCGGCGGTATCAATGATGATATCAACGCCCTGACTGTCGCTCCTGTAAGTGCCTAGCTGCGGGTTGGCGGATGTCCAGTTGAAGTTGGTGCCATTGCGAGGGGCAGTGTACCAGTAGCCATGTTGAAGCAAGGACGATCGGTCGCCAGAGATGGTTGTAGGCACATAGTCGGCAGAAGGATTTGAATCTTCTTTGGACGGCCTGCCGATGGTGAGGCCTAATGCAAGACCGAGGATAAGCGCAAGTAGGGCGATCGAAACGAGTGCAATCAGGATGATTTTGCGAGAACGGGATTGTTTACTCCACCAAGCGCAAGCTTTGTTCTTGCGACGTCCGGAAGGTGGCGGTGGTGTTGTAGGCGAGTGAGTGATTGGCAGCATGGGCTTGTCCATGTACGAGTCTGACTCGCCACCGCGGCCATATGTGTGCGACATGCCGAGCGAGTTTGTTGCTGCTGTCTTTCCTCGAAAGTTGTGTGGCTGCCTCGAGGATCCTTGTGTGAAATGCGTTCTTTTTTGCTTGAATATCAACAGTCAAACGCAGTGGAAGACGAAGGCTAGTGATGGAGCAAAGCCGAGCAAGATGGCGGATGCGTAGCTGTAGACGGACTTGGAAGGGAAATGGGGCTAAAGCGGCTTGCTGATGCACTCGGCAAGACCCTTTGTGCAGCGCGTCTGCGTCGGATAACACGTTCCAGACGCACCAAGGGTGGAGGAGAGCACGTTGAGTCGTATCTATGATGAAGAACAATCGTGAATACAATCACAGTAGCGCGGCAATCCGGCGTCATTTGGGACGTGCTGGCTCGAATTTGAACGTTCCGCGGTTGCTCGAGTGATTCACACGCAGGGAAAATGAGGCTGCAAAGACATGAGAGCAAGGCCTTTGGTGGGTGATTGATCGCACTGTACAGTGTACTGTAGAAAATCTTCTCGGCTGCTATGGTCAACAATCTCGGCTTTGCAACTTTTTTTGACAAGATCTCAAAGCTTGGCGGTTGCATCGGTGTCTTTTGATAACTGACGCAGGCCGCGGAACTGCGAAGGAGACAGACAAGCGCACTCGATCTCGATTCATGATTCATGATCCATGATCCACGATTGACGATTGACGATTGACGATTTACGGTTGCGCAGAACGAGATCTCGTCGATTCGAGTAGGAGCCGCATATCTTTTGCTCCAACATGAGCATGAATTTTGGTGTGCGTGAGGCGACTCTATTGTGCGAGAATCGTGAATGGATGATCAGGCTCACTGCAGTCACAGAGTGACACACGGCAGTGGTGAGTACGAATCTGTGAATGACGAATTGTGTGATGATAGAGATGTCCACAGCATTCACGATTACGAAGCAGCCAGACGAGCGAGCTAGCGACGTGCAAGGCGCAGTTGTGAGTTGGTTGTTGAGAGTTGTGCGACTACAGACAAGCGAGGACGAGCATTGCGCCTACTTTCGTGTTTGTCGAACGCCAAATTTATTAATAATTCACCGGTTTGTATTTTTATAACAGATAGGGTTTGGTCTTTTTTATTCTATTGATAAAAATAAATCGATGATAATTTTCAAATTTCAGCCAGATCCTGACACAGAAAAGATTCACGAATCACAAATCGTGAATGGTACCGCTGATTCACACTCAAGAGTAGCCGACGAGTAACGCGGCTCGATGATTCGTGATTCCTGCGCGTGTGACAGTTGCACCCGAGCTTTCCCTCTCACCCAGAAAATTTCGTGTCAGTTATGCTTACGCTGTCGACGCAATTTCGGGCTTACGTGCGTCATGTCTCGTGTGTCGTCTGTACATTTGCCTTGGCTCACTTTACTCGGCCAAATGTACGCCGCTGGCTAGAGCAAACCATTGCCGGTGTTCGGGTCGGTCATACAGACGAGACAGATGATGCTGGATGTTTTGCATCGAGAAACTTACAAACAGATTCGCAGACAACAGTCTTTTTTACTGTATTTCCACGTTGGAGCTTTTATGCGGCTGCCGAGCTGGACTAGTCGAGCGCTCGCAAGGTCAACCCCCCTACCTACATGCATGCTTGCACGCGTGTTAGCCCACTTTGGCTCTCATCTTTCTCACCGCGAGCGCTATGTGCGTCAAAGCTGCCGCAAGCATCGTGAACCGAACATGTGAGCTGCAACCAGGCGTGGAGGCTGCTTTTGCCGTTGAAACCAGAACCGTCAACGCCTTACTTGGTGCTAGGCCGTGATTTCTGTCGCTTCCAAACTTGCACAGGGTCTCGAAACTTTGTGCGTTCATCACAAATGTCTCCACTTGCAAGTTGATCCTCTTACCACTTTGATCGTTGCAACGTTTTCCACACTTTGTTTCCCGACCACGATCAACACAGTCATCACTCCTCTCGATAGCGACAACCATGGCATCCCGTTATTCGCTCAGCGCAGAGCTACCTGCCACGCGCAAGTCGTTGCGCCTTGCCAAAAGTGGTCGCGGCTCAGCTGAGCATGTCCAACAGCAGCTATCCGCAATGGCATCCACACCTGGTCCCGCAGCACAAGACAACATCTCTGTTGGCCCACAAAACGCTTCGACTGAACCGCTCAAGACTTGTGCAAATAACCAAGACGTCACGGTTCGACGTCATCTGTCCAACGGTTACAAAACCAACGCAAAGTCGGAAACGGATGCGTTTAAATCCCAGACATCCGATTGCACCTACGACGATCGTGGCTACCTCGTCCTCAAACCTGCCGATGTCTTTGGTCTCACAGCCAATGCATTCACCCAAGATCAGAGCAACGACCAAGGTCGCCCACGCTCCAGGCGACTCGCCTACCTCGAAGGTCTGCGCGGTATACTAGGGATTCAAGTCCTTCTTTGGACGTTTTTCCGTATTTTTGCCCCCGCCATCGTAGCGGATCGCGACATAGACGGCGTTTACCCCGCAGCCTTTGTCGAGCGAGCGCCTGGCTGGCAGTCGATTCTGCGCAAGGTCTTGTCACCCCTGCTGTTTGATGGCGAGTTGCAAGCAGCATTCTTTATCATCTTGTCTGGACGTGCGAGTCTGCAGACTTTCATCGAGCGCAGACAGGCTGTCCCACTGGCAGGAGCCGCATTCAAGCGCCCTTTCCGATTCATTTTCCCCATGGCAGTCACGTTGGCGCTTGTTTCGCTCGTCGTTGCCGTCAACGGATTCCGATACGCACCTGCGCTCTCAAGCGCGTTGGAAAATCAGCTAGCTCGGCCTCCCGTACAATGGAAGTCGGCGCTCGAGTACTTCAACTCGTTACTGTTCTTCATGTCCACTCCGCTCTACTTTAAAACGGCGCGAGCGACGAGCTTCATCCCACCCAGCGGAACGCTCTGGATCGTTCCTGTGCTGTTCCAACAGACGTACGTGATGATTATCTTGGCGTTCACTCTGCCCTTCACCGTTTTGCGATACAAGAACTTGGGTATGATCCTGCTCATCCTCACTACGGCTTGGGTGGGTCGTTTCAGCTGGTACACGCTCACCGGCCTCTTGCTGGCTGAATGGGCGACTGTGTACCGCCAACTGCTGCCGCGCGGACGCATCCCTCTGGACCGGGCCGGCGTGCGGTCTCTGCCCGCCTATGTTCCCGGTTTGCTCTTTGTGCTTCTCGGTGTCATGTTCAAGTATCTCTGGATCGCCGGCTTGCCCGCCGATGCGAACAACGAGATCATCGCGCATGTGGATGGCCACACGGGCAAGCTCAACTACAGCACGGACCCAGCATCGGTTGCTTATCCGAGATACGACAACTGGCTGCTCGCCACGGGCCTGCTCTATCTGGTGGAGCTGTTTCCGCGTGTACAGCGTCTGCTCAGCAGTCGTCCGTTGGTGTACCTCGGCCGATGGGCGTTCAGTATCTCGCTGATTTCTGGAACTCTCATGCTCAGCTTGGGCAGCCTCGTATGGCACCACCTCACTACGTCGCTCGGCTGGACAAGCCAGGCGGCTATTCTGGCTGTGCTCTTCCTCGTCCTCATCCCTTCGACAGCCCTCCTGGTAGATGCTTATTCTAGGCTCGTAGATGACACCACCCTCTGGTTCTCCAATTGGCTTTTCAAGTGGATCCGCGTTTAGCGTCTAGTATAGTTTCTCTCGCGACTCGCGCCTTGGGTTTTCTTTGCAATTCATCTTTCGTCATTCACCATTTGACTCTGCTTGGTCGGTGCGCAGCCACCACAATCGTCGTATCGCTTAGTCTTCTCTCTGTGCCTCGACATGCGTTGCTCGATTCACGTTTGGTAAAGATGGCCATTGGTCTTATCTCACTTTGGCGACGAGTTGGGCTCGCACATGCCACTCGCGATAGTCGAGATACAACGAGGCATGGGCAGCCTCGATCGAGTAGCGCGTGCCGCACAAGCACATGCTTGCTTCACCGAACGTGTAGATTCAACGCCGCTCGTCGGCTGTTTCCAGTAGAAGCGTCATGTCTGTCTTGCTGCATGCTAGCTCTTCTGATGTGTGATCCTGAAACACATCACTCACAACTAGTTCAAGAGGCAATCGTCGGCCTAGACCCTGTCGGCCATGTCGCCGCGCGAACGATCGAAAGTGAAGCTAAGATCGCCCTCGCCTACGCAAGTGCATACCACAGAAAGCCACATAAGCCACGTCTCACACAGAGCAAAGGCAGGACGGTAAATCAAGCATGGTCGTCCCGTGTCGCGGGACTCTTACCGCATAGCATACGTTCAAGCATCAAGCTTCCCAAGGCTTTGCAGAATGTTGCAAGGGGAGAATGATTCTCGCTGTAGGTTTCGCTATCCTGAGTCGACTTGCAAGGACGAGCAATTCACAAAGATGCTCATTTTGTATGTAGTTTCAGGTCCAGAGAAGGAAGCGATCTTTTCGCCATTTTCTTCCCTTCAACAAGACTCACGACTGCCAAAAATTATCACGGGTTTTCACCTTTAATTTGTGATTATTCTCAACTCGTGACTCGACTACACCACGTTCTATCTGAACATCCAAGCGGACAGGACATGGGATCTGCTAGCTTCAATAGACAATACACGATCACCTCAAGCATACACGATCCGTCTCTTCATGCAACAGAAACAAAGTCGATTACCACACACCCAAGTGAAAATACTACAACAAAGCAGAAACACAAATGTCCGAAACAAAGGGATGCAAGATCATGAAAAAAAAGAGTGTGACAGACAATAAACAGATGCGATACAGAGGGATGACGACAAGACGTGCAATAGAAGAGGCCAACACGGCTCATCAGGCAGCAGCAACAGGCGAAACGGGAGAGAAAATGGTTTCCCTCGACTCTTCCTCGTCTTTGTTGCTTTTGCTGGTGTTGGTGGCCGAGAGCGTGATGACCAACGTAGATCGCAATTGGTTCTTCTTGTCGGCCTTGACAGCCGCTCGAGCAGCCTCGTCACGCAACAGCCTCCTCAAGATCTTGCCCGAGGGCGACTTGGGGATCGTGGCAACCCACTCAATGCCACCACGAATCTTCTTGTGCGCAGCAACAAGCTTCTCCATGTGCGAGCGCACGCGCTTCTCCAGCTCCATACATTCCTCGGGCTGGTTGAGCAGCTCCAAGTTCCTCGGCACGATGCAAGCACGCGGCACCTCGGTCATCTGAGCGGGACACCAGACGCCAAAGACGGCAACATCGGCGACCTCGGGATGGCTCGTGATCACAGCCTCGAGCTCAGCAGGTGAGACCTGGAAGCCTTTGAACTTGATCAGATCCTTGATACGATCGACAATAAAGATCTCGGTGTTGCGCATCACGGCAACGTCTCCGGTCTTGAACCATCCATCAGCCGTGAAGGCCTCGCGCGTCGCTTCTTCATTGTCGAGGTAGCCCTTCATGATGGTGGGGCCACGCAGCCACACCTCACCGGGAACACCCTCCCGACCCTGCTCTTGACCAACGTCGTGGCCCTCCTCCGAGACAAGACGTACTTCGACACCGGGAGCGATTCGGCCAGCAGCACCCTTCGAGTTGGGCAGCTCCTTAGGTCCAGAGCAAATCACCGAAGGGAGTGACTCGGTGAGTCCGTATCCGTTGAGCACCACCATGCCAGGGTATCGCTTCTCGAGCAGCTCAAACAGCTCGGCCGAGAGGGGAGCAGCACCGCACTGAACGCACTTGAGACTCGACATGTCGTAGTTCTCGGGAACAGGGCTCTTTGCAAGTTGCAAAAGCACCGGAGGAACCACCAACGAGGCCGTAGCACGGTGCTCCTGGATCTTTTCGCAAAACAGGTCAAGGCTGAACTTGGGCAAGACAACAATCTTCATACCGAGGTAGAAGGGGTGGTGCATGAGCTTGATCAAGCCAAAAATGTGGTAGAAGGGCAAAAAGCCGACTTGAACATCCTTCTGGCCAAAGTAGTCATCGTGCGTGGCGACCAGGGCCATGACACTGTGAATGACGTTCGAGTGGGTGATTTCGACACCCTTGGCTGAGCCCGAAGTGCCAGACGAAAACATGATGAAGGCCGTCTCGGTGGCAGGATCCTCGACGCGGTACGACTCGAGCAGGTTGTCAGTCATCTGAGCGCGAATGTCAGGCTCACCGTGCTTTCCAACAACAAGCTCGTCAGCATCGTCAAACATAAACAGACCGTCGCTTACGGCGTCCGAAGAAGAGGTGGCGATGGGTCGACCCATGGCGATCTTGGCCTGCTCCCATGCAGCGCGGACATTATCTTGACACGAGGGGTGACTAAGAACAATGTCCACCGAGGCCTGCTGGAGCGACTTGGCGAGCTCGCCAACCGTCAAAGCCGGGTTAACGGGAGCAGTGACAAGCCCAGCGACCTCTGCTGCAAAGACAAAGATCGGGTACATGGTGTGGTTGGGCGAAATTACACCGATGCGTTGACGCGGCTGCAAGCCAAGCTTGTGCCTCAAAGTCCAGGCCAGGCGGCGTGCTTCGCGGACCACCTCACCATGTCTGTTAGCATCGTCGAAGGTTCAGATACGCCAACGACAGAGCGATTTGAATCGTGGTCAATGTGGAATCGGGGACCAGGTGCAAATCGGGTAAGATGGGAAAAAAAGAGGGTCCAATCAAACGATAACATGACAAATTCGAGGGTCAGCATTCAACGTGAAATTGAAAACGACGTATGGGAAAAAGTTTCGAGGTCAGTCAGTATAGAGCACAAATTGCATCGCAATCATTGCAACCCCAAAATCGCTACGCCAGCACGAGCAACCAATCTCGTTAGAGGGTAGCCTCACAGCCTCGATAGAGTCTTTAGAAGTATGACATGTCCCATCGCCAACCTAGCCATGTTTTGCACGGCAAGCGAACAGGACCGCATGAAGGCAGGTGTGTCGATGAAGAGCGACAAGCGCGACGTCATCTTGACCATTCTCGACTCGAGCGGAAGGCAAAAGAAGATGGAAATTGAGCATGTTCTCTGCACTGTACTGTATGTACTGTATACACAGCACTCGCTGAGTGGAACCGCGCTGTGAATGCCGATCAGCCATCTTCGCCTAAGTCGAGCGGCGCCAGTCAGCTGTTGTCGGATATCCGTGAGGCAAATTCATGCGTCCACAGCGCGCAGCCGCTTTTCCAATTCTAACGAGTTTGAAAATCGAGTCGAAGAATCCGAAAAAACGACGCGGCTGCACTCTTAAGCCCATTCCAACACACTGGTCAAGCGCCAGGAGCCCGCCCGAAGCGAGAGGAGGCAAAGACGAACAGATCAAGCGATCCTGAGCAGAGGATTCGGCGTTGGTCTCTACGATTCACACCGCTTTGATCTGCATAGAACCCACAAAGAGACCGCCTGAAGCAAAAACGCTGCTTTGTCGCTCCAGAGAACCGGACAATCCATCATCTTTTGTGATTGCCGTCGCAATATCGGCGATCGCAGAGATAACGAGGCAACAGACTTGTGGTGGGAAAGTGATCAGGTGCGCCATGGAATGTCGAGCAACAGCAGAGCAGCGTTTGACAGCCACACTGAAAGAAGTCACCAAAAATTCCGACAAAGCAGAAGTGATGTGACGCTTTCCGCGATTCAGACGAGCTTTGGTAGATGCTATCCTGAACGGACAAAAGCGAGAGAAACCGTCGAACAGCCAGTGATGAACAACAGCGTCAGCTGGAAGCATCAAGTGGGTGCTCAGGCGTAAAAAGCGCTGTCTCCCAAGCCCACTCTTCGGCACATCAGCGCCAGACGCAACGTCAACTGGTACTCACACATGCCGCTGTGCATCGGCTGTGCAGCAAGCAACATTGCCGCCTCCGCTTTGTATGCCAACAAACAAGCCATCGCTCATCTGTTGGACACCTTCAAGCTGATCGTTCCGCTGCGAAAACACATGACGACAGTAAGCTCGTATAGGTAGAGTCCATGGAGTCTGCGCTTACATTGTTTCGTAGCAAACCGAGGGCTGAATCTAGGCGTTCCGATAAAGACGGGACGTGCAAGAGTCCGAAAAATTTCCACTCGAGGACACGACGAAATTTCAATGTCCGCCACAAACAGCCTGCTCTGCCAGAGATATTGTCATCTACACTCGGCAAACAATAGACGATAGCTGAGCTACCTAGGCAAAGGTGCAGAGCGAGTAGGGGTCTTGGACATAGGATATGAGCCTAGGGATCCAAGTTGCAACGCTGCTCGCTGCTAAAAGCTGTCCAGGCAAGCCAGCATGCTCTGTTTCTGTCCCTGCGCGACCAGCAGCGACAGCCAGTGCAATGTCAAGAAAAGACAAGTAGACATACCATCGAAACCGAAGGGAACAACAGTAGAAACGTCGAGACCAACTACTTACGTGAACTGTTTCCCATCCTGGCGGACAAATTGGACCTTGCCAGCGAGCGACGATTCGGATTCCGAGCTGACATAGTCAAAGATGTTGGAATAGCTTGCCTTGGGCAGAGGCGGATAGATCGAAGTGAGGATTTGTGGGGCCATGTTGGACGTTGATGAACGAACTCGTCAAGATTGTCCGGATCAAAGGAAGGCTCAAACAGGCTATTCGGCGGCAGGGCGCCTGTGGATCTTCTCTTGGTAAAATAGCCGAAGCACTGCTAAGCAAGAATGCCCTCTTGTGCACGAATCAGCGTTGATGTGATCTTTCGTGAGCGCGCCAGGTTAACTTGTCAGCAGCAACGAGTATCAGACACGTATTTGCAGGTCCAAAGTTCCGCTCGATGGTACGGATGTTCAAAAGCTTTTTGCAGGCGCAAGAAGATGGGACGGAGATATGCAACGATGGGAACCGAACCGAATGTTCGAAAGATGAACTCGATGTGGGTTGGAAGATAGATGTTCGCTTTGCTAAGGAATAGGGCGCGCGCGCGTGTGTGTGTGTGTGTGTGTGAGAGAGAGAGAGAGAGAGAGTGAGAGAGTGAGAGAGAGATGGAGATGAAGATGAAGGATCTGGAATGGGGTATGGGGTGGACGAGGTAGGATGAGAAAGACGAGCTTGGGATATAAGAACTTGCCGGGACGGACGGGCTCAGGCAATCGAGTACGTTTAAGATCGTCACAGATGCAGATGCTCGCAGGCGGATAAGGGCCCTAAAATTTGTTTATTGTTTTAATTTTTGTGCGAGGCGCTTGTCTCAACGAACAAAGCCGATACAGTCAAAAGTCAGAGCTGTACCTGCAGAGCAAAGCATCTTGGCGGTCAAGACGTTTACAAGCTCTTTGCAAGTTAGCTCGGATAGCCAACTAGCACCAAAGGGTAATAAGGACGCAGGGGCTTCGCAAGCAAGGCAAGTCGAGGACTGGCCACTTTCAGTCAACCGTGTTGAGGTTGGTGAGGGAGAATGCAGAGCAGGTTAGTCGTTGCGGCTATGGCTGTGGTAGCAGCAAAAGGATTTTACGACCGGATAGTAAGACACAACGAGGCGCTGACTAACTTCGAGTGGTCGGCAAACTTTACCTCAACTGGCCCATTCTCTGTGTTGGCCATTCGCCTCATCTATGCAACAGGAGGCGGGGGCTGAACGCCCTTTCGCCAATTGCGAGTGCGAACAACCCTGCAAATCTGAAAGGATACGAATGAGCGGCAGGGGCCAAGAAATTTAGCGAGCAAAGCCAGTACCTCCTTTACTAGTCAAGTCTTGCTCCCGCCCACCACCACAAATCGTGAATCTGAGTCAATCACGATGAACTTCAGAATTTGCTGAAATCAAAGGCTACGTGCAATCAAAACCCAGGCTTACAGCTTCTCTAAACGAAAAGAGAAGGGAAAAATAAATAAAAAGACTGATGAACTTCAAGACAATAAGTTAACTTATAAAAAAAAACTTTAAGAGTGGAAATACTTAAACGAGAGACAAGCGTGGAGGCAGAAAGCAGACCTGGCGTAAGGGCGCAGGGCCGTGCAGGTGGGAAAAGATTTGCCAGGAAAGAAAAAGTCGGAGCGCACGGCGCGCTTCGGATTTTGTTTGGATCGGCAGCGTGTGCGCAGTACCTCAGCATTTCTGTTTGTTCTGCTTCCTCCCGCACTTGCCGTGTCTAGCCGCCTTTATTGTGGAGACCCTTTACCTTTTTTCAGTTCCTGATGTTGGGTCCAAAAAGTATGCTCTGAACTGGCACGCGGTCGCACCAGATTTGGCTTGCTCTCTAATCTTATCATGTTGATATTTGTCGGCTTGAGCTTCAACGGCTAGGAGAGCAACAACGGATGGCACTTGACTATTGTCAAACTACGTGCGGGATCGAGTATTCTCATTGGCTGTTGGAGCCAAGAACACGGACAGATTGTGCTCAACACTTGGCGTTTAATCCCCCCGTCGTCATATCATAAACAATATGCATAACAAGACGATCGGGCGGTTAGAAAGAACTGCGCATGGTTATTCAGTACATTCGGCTCTTGTCTAGTGACCCTTCAATTCTCTGTTGGAGCGCGGCCTTTTTGGTGGTAACATGCAGCGCCTGGTGTCAAGTTTTCCGTTTTAGCTTATGTTTCTAACAAGATTCACGCTCGTTGAAACAAAAGAGAAGCTGTCCGGTCCTTGTCTGGGCGGCTCGCGGCATCTTCTGTCCGGTTAGACAGTTCCGAAAGCGATTTCAAAGCCGGGCACCAATGACCCAATATTGAGCTACCAACCAGAGCCACAGGCAATCGAGAAACGTGAGAAGGGCCATTGCGCTAGCAATCGGATCGAATAGAATAGTCTGAAACCATGACGTCTCGCTCGCAAAACCAAACTTCTGATACTCGTTGCTCAGCTCTAGGGATTTACCAACGACTTGATATGTCTCGAAGTCAAGCAACCATTCAGTTGTAAGCCGCTAACAATCAGCCGTAGTGTGGGAAAGTATGGACGTGGGCGCCAATAGCGCAATTGCCTTTGGCATTGTCGGCGTTGTGAGAGACCGCTGAATTTGATTCGAGCTGGACGAGACCGTATATTTGCTTGCCTTGATCGGGTCGTAGCAACATACACCTGCCTATATTTTCAGAGGCGAGTCAGAAAAAAGAGCTACTGCAGGATCCCATGGCAACCCGTTTCGGATCAGACAGAGCCGGGACAACTTTGCTTGAGAACAAAGCCGGAACTGGGGCCAACAAGAGCAGAAAAGATGACAAGTACGTTGGCGAACTCAGGATCTGACCTCATATACAGAACGTACAGCATTCCGTCAGAGACAGGAGCTTTGAAAACGCGGTGGTCTTCCGTCGACGGATGATTGGCTTATTCCTCGCGGGCGTCAAAAAGGCAGACTTATGACAAAATATGCCTGTGCTGGTTCTCAAGTACAGCCCTTGCTTTGCGTTCTGAAAGATGGACTACAACCTTGATTCAGAGGTTGACGCGGTCATCTTGGGTCCCGATAGCTAGTTGAGCTGCTTCAACAGTTCAGACGCACGTGCAAGCGCACCGCTCGATGCACAGTAATGACACCGCTGTAAGCATTTTGTCTGCATCCCGTGTCTCGCCTGAAAGGGTCCTGCGTCGGTCCGAAGAGCTACGCCAGAAAGATGCGGTTGACCGGCTGTCTCAGCCAAGGATTAATGATCGCCTCGCTTGACCTGAATCAACGGTACTCACGACTGACCAAGCGGAAAGACTGTAGAGTGAATCGGGAAAAGTCATTATCCGTCAATAGTTCAGTTTCAATATCTGCAGATGGAACAACCATACGCTTTTCTCTTGCACACGCCGCGCTGCACAAGTGCCGAGATAAGACCCAAGTCCCGGAAGACACTTTCATCGAGACGTCTCCAGCAAGTAGCAAATGTAGCTCTTGCCGAAAGTCTGTGCAAGTTCTGATAGTAACACTCATTGTGTGCCTCGTTCCTAAGCGAGCTATACACATGCAAAATGCAAACGCAACGCCAACGCCAACGCCAACGCGTGAAGCGCGCTTGCACAAGGGTCGTTTCAAAGGTGTGTCAAATGTACCCTCAATTTTATGCGAAAATCCAGAAAGTCACAACTGCTCGGCAACTGAGTGTCCTGGCGCGCGTCCAAGACCGACGCGACTACGTCACCAAAGATTGATCGGAGATCAAAATATACAATAAAGCTGACCCCGGACCCGATCAGGGCTTCGGAGTGAAAGCAAGGTCGGGTTTTTTTATTTATTCTTTTTTGCTTTTCTTGTCTTGTCTGCACGGAGATCAGCGTAAAGCAGACGAGTTTCTGACCGACTGAAAAGCACAAATTTTGACATTATTGGGTACGAGATGGCGATTGGCTAGTTTGACATGGAGGTGGGACAAAAGTTGGAGCAAGAAAGCAAGGGGGGAAACAAGCTCATGAAAAAGACGGGGTGCAGCGCCCCGCGCAGCCCTCTCGAATGTGGACGTGGCTGCACGCCCACAGCGCCATCGCGCGGCGGTAGCTTTTGCTCGCATGAAATTTGGCTGCTGCTTCTAAAAGTCGCTACTCCACTTGCGAGGTGGCCCTTGCTCATCTGACCATCCCCTTCCCTTTTTAGCGTAAGCAGAGAACATTCCTGCCTCCTGACAGCGGAACTCCTCAGCCAATGTTCAGTGCAAGTGTGCTGCCAACCCAGGGTGAGTACTCTGTCGAAACGGTATCTGTGTGCGAGAGCGAGCAATGCTGGTCGGACTTCCAAAGTTTGCGCTTTAAAATTCTGAATGGTTCTATTCCTTGGTGCACAACTTCCCGCTGCGGCAAGGCTTTCCAAACCTTTTGCAAAAAGCTTCGTCAAGATTTTACAATTTAGTTACGAGTTTTTGAAACTTGCGAAGTTTCCTATAACTTTCGATCGAGATGAAAGACGAATCATCGCCGATCAAACTCGGTGTCTTTACTCAACCGCGTAATTCCATTTGCGTATTCACGGGCCATCGTCCTTCACCGATAATTTGCCTCGAATGTCGAGAGAATCTGGTTTGCTCAACGTGATCACTGCGGGCCCCGAAGCGTCAGCTGAGACACTACACGAATGGCTTTTTCTTCATGTCTCGAAGTGTAGCACCAAAGGATTACTAGTGTTGTTCGCCCCTCTTCTCTGAAATCACAGCTTGGAGATACACGCCAAGAGTGACGTACGCGATCCAGGCAAGTCCTGTATATCATCACGCTCTGGTCAACCGATTGGCAAAGGCTGGTACCAATACGATCGAAAAGAGCATATTCTCCCACGCATTATCGACATGTACAGATGCAGAATACTGGTTTTCGCACCCTATTTCTCGTAGCCTCGTGGTTCCGAAAGGTCCCGGCTTCGGCTTCAGTCAAGAGCCATAAGTAGGCTGTGAAACAGAACAATTTCTATGAGGCAGGTCTTGTGTTTGGCCCAGCTTCTTGTTGTGATCCACGTTGTGCTGCCAAATTTGCACAAGATCATCTCGGCAACGTCTGGTTGATCGAAGATTCCAACATGTGGATCGCAAACAATAACCAAAGCCCGACGCGAGATTGCGATGCCCCTTCGTGCAGATCTGAGTCATGAGTGGGCATCTGGGTGCGACTACGAATTTGATTCAAAGAAAGGAGTTAACAGTAATACATAATTCAATTCAGCGTGTAGGCTGACATCCATCCGATCTAGTGCATTCACGATTCACGATTGTGATTGCCGCATGGCAGACCTTCGCGTACGCTTTCTTTGGCGCCTTGCGCATAAGAAGGGGCTTGAAATGGTGCTCTCTGCTGCATTCTTGCTACTTCTTGCCACAAGGCGTCCAGAGAGACGATTCTTTTTGGTTCCATTGAGCGCGAAACGGGACAGCATCCTGAGTAGACGCCCCTTTTTCTTCCTCGTTTGCAGTTTGCCCCTCACCTAGAGCTAAAACCTGCCTGGCATTGACTGCATCAGACCAGGACGCAGAATTGCCCAACTTATACAAGCGAATATCGCGTGCGCTTTCTGTCGGTGTTCCAGCAGGCAGATCATTAAAGCATTGGAACAAAGGTGCTGCTGGTTCGGCGCCGCGGTCCATTTTAGTCAAGATGCACCTAAACTGGATAGCCATAACTCACGTACAGTCACCAATCTTTCTTTGTACAAAACTAGAAGTGACGCTTCGACTTTATACCGTATTAGTTTTGAATGCAGGCGGCGATAGAGCACACTACGTTTGCCGCTGTCCTTCTTGGTACCTGTTGATCATGGTCACGATCATTTCAAGTTTCATCAGGTGACAGGTGTTTCATGGGCAAAATGATCTGCTCAACTTTTGACCATCGATCGAAGTCCTTTCGGCTCTCAAGAGAAAGACCAAACTCGCGCATAGTCAGGGTCTAGAACATAACCAAGCGTTGCTTGACCGTTGCTTGAGTCTACAAAAGCCATGGTCGAGATTCTCGACTGATCTCGATTAATCATGCGCTTGCCTTATGAAAGTGGCAGGGTAAGCTCGGTTCCGTTTCGGTTCGTGTCCTCAGATTTCAGTCTAGTTGATTCCACCGAAGCTTATCAGCTTTACATGAGGCTTGCCAATTGTCGCTTCCTGATTGCACAGAATGACGTTCGACTCCTCCCCGCTCAAGTAGCCAACTATCAAGCTTGGTGGTCACCAATACCAAACCACGTCATATTTCACCATTTTGGTAATGATGCTGTGGACATGATTCCCGGCGTCCTTCTTTAACAAACGCTGACTCGCCGAATCGGAGCGCTTTGTAGGAATGCTTGAGCGGTAAAGTATAGCTCGATCCAGTAGAATCACAGTATGATCGATCCGGTGTCTCAATTTCGGAAACAAGTGAGTCTTCTTCCAAAACATTAATGATTATTTAAAATAAAAAGTGAGACAGCCTAAGTCGTGATTCACGATTGTTTGTCCGGTGCCATGCTGTACGGCATGAGTTGCGCCGCCTATGACGGGAAAAATGGGTCACCAAGAAAAGATGGTTTGGTTTCCTTTTTTAGTTTCTAAGCTACGTAGGGCGTCGCTCCGTCAGCCTTTAGCATCAAAGGCCATCTCTAATCAAAGCGTGAAGCTCGTCACACTCTCATGCCTGTGACTGTCACACAGTGCTTGCAGCTGCAATGCTACGCATGGCTGCACAACTCTCTGCTGGCCGGCATCGACCCCCTTGTCTCGCCTCCAGCCCTCCTGTCGCTTGCCGCAATTTTCAGCCGAGCTATTCAGAGACTACATCTCGCTCGTCCATTCGCAAACTTGCGCCTTGGTCACCTTTGAGCTTTCGCCGACGACACGACAGCTGGTAACGCTAATGGTGAATGATTCGATCGTCGGGTGCTTTCTCGCACCTGGTTTGAGCAAAGATTTGCACCCACATTCACGATACTTCTGCTTTGCTGCCTGTATGCTACACAATCTGCTGCAACCGCACCCTCGAAATCATTCGTGTGACGTGTGGAGTCGCATGAAATAAAACATCTCTTAAACACTCGCTTGCTGGTCAGCTAGACGTCCGCTCCTGACAGCCCCATTCCCCCTTCCTGCTTGCATCTTTACACTACAAATCGTCTTCAATCTTCGCAAAGCTTAATTTCCTTGCAGGCAACGCTCTTTGCCATCGACGGTTTGCGTGACGATCTCGAACTCGCAGCCTTCTTTGCCTAAATTGACTGCAGGTGACAACGCCCACATTCACGATTGCTGCTCGCTTCTGACTGCGGCTTGACGCACACCTGTCGACCTAGCTTCAACTCGTGTTGCGTGTTGCAACCGTCTCGATAGAAGTCTCTAGTGTCGTGTTCCCGTCGTTTCGACACCAGCATTGCCCCCACCTGTGCCCTCCTTATTACTCGCCACCCCTTTCCTTTCGCTCCATCTACACCCCCTTGCATCTGCCCCACACCTCAACACAGATTGTTACTTTCGCCGCCGTTCTTGCCATCACGCACGCAACCCACTGCTTCGCCTACACCGCCAAAAAAAATATTCCTGGCGTACACGGTGCAAAGCACGGTCCCGTCGTCACCACTCCAGCTCAGCTGTATCCCCTTCCTTCCAATTGATCTGCATTTGCGTGGGCCGCTTGCATGGCAGCGAATTTGCAAGATTTGAACGTCAACGCTGGACACAGGCATTCTGTTCAAGCCCAACATATTGACAAACATGCGGGATTCCTCGACAGACGCTTCTTTCCTACGTGCACATCCTCCGTCGGCATTTCATGCGCATTGGTCCTCTGCTCTCGGCAGGGTCGATACGAAGAATGCGTTGACTAGCGCTGCTTCCTCCTTCAGCGCTTCTCCTTCAACTTCATGTCTATCACCTGCACCCTATACTTCGGCTCCTTCAGCCAACAATTCCATCCATCTTGATGGTACAACAAGCTCCTCTCGATCCCCAAATCTGTCAGCCTCAGCTGAACCATACCGCACTACTGGTTTCTCCGTCTCATCTCCCCGCAGCGGTTCTGACAAGCATCGAACCCAAAGTCTCGCATCAGAGGCCGGTTCCTCCTTTACCTCCCGGATATCGTCTTCTTCCCTGAACAGGGCATCGGCCGACTACCAAGGCCACTGCGCCTTTTTCGACGATTACCAATCTCCTGACTCATACGACGACGCTAGCAGGAAGCCAGCTGCAGCTGTCTTTGGTCTTGGACCGTTGCGTCTCAACTCGTCCAGCACATGCCTGGACGACAACGACGACGACGTCGACGAAGAAGATCTGAAAGATCTCGGCGCTCTCAAATTCTCAAGATCGATCAGAATGAACCTCGAAGCGCTTACACGCAGCAACACAGACCATCCCACATACCGCGCCGATGGCTACTCGGATCCCAACGAGCACTTGGAAGTCAAGGCAGTCAACGAGTTGCACCAGGATCTATCCATTGAAGACTCCTATGCGCAGCTGATCTCGAGACTCGCCTCTGCGGAAACAACGCACCCCGCTTCTCACGCCAATGCCCTTCAATACCGGCAGCCAACAACACCTAGGACCTTCTCGTTGAAGGACTCGCCGCAGGCCGCTAGTCTTCTTTCGGGCACGAGCTCCAGCGATGCACACGAGGACGAGCTCAGAACACCTCCTGAGCCCGGCTTCGACCGCTTCGAGTCGTCTCCAGAAGATGATCGGCGCCACGAACCTTCTGCTCAGCCATCCGAGCGGTCTTTGGATCATCCGTCACTGCCAGTCCATGCGTCATCGACGACATCTATGGTCTCGTCTCCATCAGCTTTCCGGTTGGATTCTCCTTTCAAACCATCTCAAACGCATCTGCTGCAGAATCAAGGCTCTCAAGATCGTGTTTACCCACAAGCTTCCCATGGCCGCTGCGACGTCGGCAACAGCTCCGAGCTCGAACTCTTGAGCGACGACGTCAATGACCAGCGTCGCGCGGCCGGAAAGGCGAGGGCGATGCCTTGGCACATCGAGTCTTCCCCCTCTTCCGAATCCAGTCATCGTAGCGACAAGCGCCCCTCGTTGAACTACCCTGTCATCGATGTTGAGAGCAACAAGCCTTTCACTCGACTTGGACCGCAAGATATCGCTTTCAGCGCTTCTACGCTCCCAGAGCGCGGTCTCACTGCCGCAGACTGCATCGAGATGGTTGTATCGCGCTACCCATCCATCTGCGATGCTCCTCTGCGTGAGTTTGGCGAAGACGGTCAGCCCTTGCCGCCTACCAAGAAGCAAGAGACGAGCGAGGAGGAGCGTCAGGCACGACGCGAAGCGCTCCAGGTGAAATTCTGTGCAAAGCAACGCCTCTCGCTCATCAAGGCCATGGTTGTCATGGAATCGCGTACCGCATCGTGGAAGCGCCTTGGCCCTCTCAATGCTAGCAACAAGCTTGTTCATACAGTGTTGAACCCGTCACAGCAGGATCCCTCTGCTCCTTCATCGCATGGAATTGGACGTCTCCCGCCCATGCCAAGTCCATGGTCGATGGAAATCCAACACGAACAGCTCGACGTTGCGCAGATCAAAGGCAAGTCGAAAAAGACCATCGAGCTCACTTCGCTTCGCACAAATGCCCACTGTGTCAAGTGCGACGGCAGTGGACTTGGCGCCTGCATCACTTGCAAGGCGGAGAAAGCAGACGAGTGTTTCTGGTGCTGCGGTACAGGTCGTGAAAAGACGCGTGCACAAGCCTGGTGTCGTCGTTGCCAAGGTGCTGGTGTGCTTAAATGCAACACTTGCCATGGCAGCCTAAAGTCCAGCTGCCGTGCATGCGAAGGCACTGGCACCGGAGAGTATGGCTTCTTTGTCGAGGTGACCGTCAAGCGCGTCGAGATGCCTTCCGTACCCGTCTCGACTCTGTTCCCGCAGATGGACTCTGCCTCGACCTCGTTCGAGCCTTCATACGACGAGGTCAAGGCAGCAGCGACGCTTGCATTGTGGGACTCGATCACCAAGCTGACCGAGGCTCGTGCAGTGGCTGTGATGGCCAAGGGCAGCAAGTCCAAGAGCAAGGAGATGGTGCCGGTCATGGCGGCGTGCATGTGGGAGAACTCAATTACTCACGTGGTGGCGGTCGACATTCCACTTGCAGCCAAGTTCAAGAAGGGTGCGACTCCGGCCTTGAGGCCAGAGGGTCTTCACCGAAAGATCCCGACGCAGAGAAGGTTCTTCACCGTGCCCAACGACGAGGACCTTCGATCGGTCGAGCTGTCGGAAGACGAGGTGAAGAAACTCGGTGCTCCCCAGCCCAGCAACCGACATGTGTACCAGAGCCGCAGCCACTTCAACTCAGCGTCGCAATCGCCAAGCTATGACGTCTCGCCGGCAGCTAGCACTGTCGATCTGGGTGGCCGGCCACTGCTTGCCACTCCTAAGTCAGGTGGCGGTGTGTCTGGCTACTCGACACCGTCGCGTGTGCCCAGCCCACGCTCCGAGGTGACGCCCGCTAAACCGGCAGCCAAAGAGTTTGTCCATCGCCCAAGCCCTCTGTCGCAACTCGCCACGGCTACACCTGCAGGGTCCCCTCCAGTGCTTGAGCACCCGGCTGAGGTAAGTGAGCCCTACTTCGGCAATCAAGCGCCGGTGTCTGCAGAACATCACAGTGAACACCAGGGCTTGCAGCCTGCTTTGCAACTCCAGTCGAGAAGACCTTCGGCAGGCCACGTTCTCTCCAAGAAGCTTAGCTCCAACCTTCTCAACAAACTCGGTGCTCAGCGTGGCAGCTTTTAATCTTTCTCTTTCCAGTCACTTCGAACATTCCTAGTCACATCGTCATTCTCGTTGGTTCAATCTCGCTCTTTCCACCTACTTAGAACATTTCTAGTCATGTCGTCGTTCTCGTTCTTTCATCCTGTAGGTCTTCCGACAACCCACTCGACCTCGATCGTCATATTGATTCTTTCAGCATTCCATACAACAGGGTTTCTTTCGTTTCTCTTACGCTCGAATTGTCTGTGCGGCATCATGCGTCTTCACTGGCCACCGAGTCGACAGCTATGAGCCCGCGGATCACGGACTGCGAGGGCGATCCATCCGCCATTGGCAGATTGGTCATGATAACATCGCTGGAGCTGAACCACCAACTCACGACTGTGAAACACGACACACACGACGTGGAACATGCACGATGCGTGATGCACGAGACGTGGATCGAACGTGGAGAAATGCGACCTTTGTGAATGGTCGAAATGTAACAGAGCCAAAGAGTCACGAGTCACGAGTCACGAGTCACGCGTATGACGAGTCACGAGTGTGCGTGGTGCATGGTGCGTGGTGCGTGGTCCACCGTTACATGAGAGCTCTGTGACGCCGACTCCCGAAGCCTGAAAAGTTGCAAAAGAGAAAAAAAGTTTCTCGTTGCAATTTACGACAATTGAGCGTTGGTGAACGCTCCGAGCATAATCCTGAATGACGCCAACCATTCAGGATTCGGACTGTGGTGCACATATACCCTCGACACTCCTCGGCAGATAGCGCTTCAGAAGCCTCATATCATTGGGCTCATTCTGCTGCTTGCAGTTGAGTAGGCAACGTGGTTCAAACATGGATCTTTTTGGCGAGTCTAGTGACTCATCGAGCGCAAAGCTCGACATTCGAACGCGACCCGAAGAATCGCTCAACCATTTCACCATCAACAAAGAGTTTGCCGAGCGGTATCTGCACAACAAGCAGCGCGCCGAGATTCACCAGCTCGAAGCAAAGTATGGCAAAGATGCGCTCGCTTCCGACGACCAAGATTCGGAAACTGATTCAGAGAGCGACGTGACCGAGGACGAGGACGGAGATCAGGTCAATGCCAATGTAGATGCTGCCATCTTCCGCACTCTTCAGCGTATTCGTAACAAGGATGCGGCTCTGTATGATTCCAACACCGACATCTTTGCGCAAGAGGCCGAAGCAGCCGAACGAGCCGCGCGGCTGTCTGGCTCGTCTTCGGTGGCTCCCAAAAAGGCAGGCACCACGAAAAAAGAAAAGAAGGTCACTCTGCAAGACTACCAGAGGCAAAGGGTGCAGGAGTTGATCGAGACGACAGACAACCCTGCTGAGGCTTTGGCAGAGGCGACCATGAGCGATCGTGTAAAAGGCATCTTGGATCACGACGAGGATGGCCCAATGCCGTTTGCTCAGGAACAGGAAGAGTTGCGCAAGGAGGTCTCGCAAGCCTTTCATGCTGGCATTGACGATCAAGACGATCTGTTTGTCAAACGGTCCGAAGCTCAAAATGGCGATGCTTCCTCTTCCTATCGAAACGCGGTCATCGCATCGCTTGGACCAAATGCGGACGAAGAGACCATTCGCCAAGCCATCCGCCACAATCAGCCTCACCAAGCATCCGCGTCCACTTCTGTTCTCGCCGACGCCGATAACGACGAAAAGAAAAACGAAGACTTTCTGCTCAACTACATCCTAAATCGTGGCTGGATTGACAAGTCTGCCGACGAGGCACGGCCGGTCAAACCTCGACTCACCAAGGCTAATTTGAAGAGCAAAGATGATGGACACGCTGCCGAGGGAAACGCGGGCAACAACCGAGTCGCCACAGATCATGCATACGGTCGTGACTGGGAGGCAGAAGCTGCCGAGCTCGAATCCGAGGCATCTTTCGATTCGATGGCTGATGCTTTCGAGACCGCCTACAACTTCCGCTTCGAGCAAGGACCCGAGTCGCTCACCATCCCCACATACTCGCGTACGCCCAAGGACTCGGCACGTCGTGAGGACAACACGCGTAAGCGTAAGCGAGAAGAGCGTACAGCACGCAAAGAAGAAGAGAAGCGACTCAAGATGCAGGAACTCTCGCGACTAAAGAACCTCAAGAGGCAAGAGATTGTCGATAAACTCAAGAAGCTTCGCGAGGTGACTGGATCGAGTGGCGTCGATCTCGACAATCTGGATCTGGAAGCAGACTTTGATCCGGACGCGCACGACCAAGCGATGCAAAAGGCATTTGGCGATCAGTACTACGGAGAGCAAGACGACGAGAAGCCGAGCTGGGATGATGACATCAACATCGACGACATCATTGCTGATCACGAGGCTGCTACCCCATCTTCGAGCAAGAAGAACAAGAAGAACAAGCAGAGTCATGCGGATGATGAGCATACGATCGAGATGGACGCTGATTTCATGCAAGACGGCGATGCTGTGGATGGTCAAGGTAGTGCGGCTGCTGGATCGAAAGAAGCCGCATTGCGCGCGCGACTCGCCGACAACAAGCTGAGCAAGAAGGAACGTAAGAAGCTCAAGAAAAAACTCAAAGCTGCTCTTTCGAAATCGTCCAGCACGGCCAACGGCGATGATGACTCGGACTCGGACGCCGAAGCCGGCGCTAACGGTGTCGATGTTTCGGCCATGGATGCCGACACGGTCGCACCCACCCCGTCCTCTTCGTCGGATAAGAAAGCCATGGCCAAGGAAATGATCGACTCGTACTACAACCTGGACTACGAAGACATGATCGGTGACCTCCCCACGCGATTCAAGTACACGCAGGTAGCACCCGCCGACTACGGCATGTCGGCGGTTGACATTCTGTTGGCAGATGACGAACAGCTGAATAGCGTTGTTGGGTTGAAGAATCTGCAACCGTACAGGAGGGGTAAGAATCGACCGATGGATCTGGGCAAGAAGCTGGGCCAGTTCAGAAAGGATGTCTACGGAAACACATCCAAGACAGCCGATGGAGAGGATAAGCCGGGCAAGAAGAGATTGGGTAAGAAGGAGAGGAACCGGCTCAAGGCTGCAGCGGAAGCAGAGGAGAAGAAAGGCTGAAAGCAACGTCGTAAATAGATACAAGGTGGGATGATGAATAACATTTGCACTTGCAACTGCAGCAACTTTAAGACATCACGGATTGTGCTTAGTTATTGTGCGAGTATGTGTGTATGCGAGACAAGGAGCGAGCATTACTATTAGCTTCGAGCCTTGAGTGTGGCAGGCATAGCATCCAAGGGATGCATGACGCCAACCCACCTCTTTGGATCCGGTCTCGGCGGCTCTGCCACCGCACCCTCGAGCTCAAACCTATGTAAGAACAATAGGATGAAGGCTTTGACCTCGGCCACAGCCCAATACCTGCCCGGGCACACCCTGGAGCCGTACCCAAATGGCGTCCAGGTCCTCACCGCCTCGTTGCTGTCCAACTTGACCATGGCCGGTTTCGGAACTCGATCGAAGCGTGACTCGTCAAATGTTTGGAGCGTTCCTCTGAATTTTTCGCCTTTGCCTTGCGACTCTGGCCACCATTGTAAGTTGAGGGTGGCATCGTGGACGTTCCAGAAGAGCAGTCGAAGTATGTCGCCTTGCTTGAGTTGGAAAAGCCTGACTCGTCCGGGACCGACCATAGCGCGAACTACGGTATCTTTGAGGCATAGCCGAGGGACGCTCTGCGCGCTGTAAACTCGAAGGAGCTCTTGTACGAGGTGGTCCAGGAGAGGCAAGTTTTCGGCTTTCAGCAAGTCGGGGTTGGCGACAATCTCTTCTACGTCGTGCACCGCAAGCTTCTGCTTGAGTTGTTGCAACTCGGCTCGAATGCGCGCCACTTTGGTAGGCTGGCGCGAGAGGATGCAGAGCAACCAAGCGCCACTCAAGGGTGACTGGGTGGACCCCAACCAGGCAGTCCTCAAGACCACGCCGACGGCGTCCGCGTGCGTCTGCCCGTGTTCACGTTCAACGTTGTGCAACTGTTCGCGCACCTGCAACGAGCATTCGGACAGGTGTTGGTCGATCTGCTGCAGAACCAGGTTGTAAAAGCGATCTCTTGACTGAACCGCGCGTGGAGAGGGGCACGCCATGCAAAACTGATCCAGCTCCGCATCCCATCGTAGAAACTCGGTGTACTGTCCCGGGGGGAAGGTCGGAGTGAAAAGCGCCTCCACAGTCGCCTGGAAAAAGGTTTCGCTAGCCAAAGCGAAAAGGTCTCCTTTGTGACCAGGCTCGAGTGCATCAAACTGCTTCGAGAGGGCGCAAACGAATCTCTGCTGCAAAGAAGCGAGCCTAGCTCCGGAGAGGAGATGCGAGCTGTGCTGAAGAGTTGCCTGCCCACCCGTGTGCGCAAACCACACGCCGGCGGGGTTCGAAATGTTCCACATGGGTGCAGCTGCGGTGTGCAAGGATGAGATGTCGAATGCATCCGGTCGGTCGATGATGTCTTTGATGGTGAGCGCGTCGCCGATGTAGGTTACGGTTGCACCGTGCGGTTCGATAGCGCGAAAGACATTGCCGTAGCGGGATCGACGGTGCAGGAATGTGTCGCGAACGTTGTATGGGTCGGAGGAGGGAGCGTCGACGAGAGGTGGCAATGGAGGAGGTCCGCTTGGTGCAGCTTTTGAGGCGAGTCTGTGTTTTGCCAGGACGAGAGCGACGAGAAGGATGAATGTGAGGCCGATAAAGACGGGGCTGTGGCTAGACAGGTGTACTTCCAACATTGGTTCCGAGATGGGCTATTGCAGCGCCGGTTGAGACAGGTGGTCCAACAAAAGATTGATAGCGTGAAGCGAGATGGGCGATCCGGTATAAGCAAACAAGAGCTTCGTCGGTATTGCAATGCCACGCTCGCCAGCTTGCTTTGACGACGAGATACGCCTTGAATGACAGCAAAGGTAGGTTGGAAGGGCTATTTCCAGTATCGTGACTTATCTCCTTTACTACTTATACAGTCTCGAGGTGGAAGAGCACCAGCTCAGCCAAAGGCAGCACATTCACGATTGCAGTCGAGGCCGTCCACTCACGACTGCTGGCAGAAGGAGTGTGTATCACTCACGACTGCCCTCTGCTGTGCTTAGAAACCGCGACGTGATGGCAAAATCGAAAGGATCTGAATCGATGCAGGTCGCCATGTGGCCAAGCGCATAGAAGCGCTTCGCGTAAACGGCGTGCAGCTTTCGATTCGTGTTTCGTGGTTGAGATTTGTATTAAATATTTACCGCCTGCCAGCTCCAAGTCTGACTGCTACAATCACGAATCACGAATCACAAATCGTAACTGGTGAACAAGTCTGTGAGTTATCACGATTCATGATAAGTTATTCGCTCATTCACGACTTGCGCCAATAACAACCCCGCTCAAAAACAAAGCTTAAGTTATTTGAAATACACGCTACACCAATCATCGTGCATGATTCCCTAACTTTAAAGAGACTGCCGGGAGCGTGAGAAAAAAAAATTAAGACGCGCCCGACATGCCTCCTTCCTGTGTGTACTGTAATGATAAATGACACACTGAGGAAGAGGATGGCTACGGCTTAAGGTTTGCCAAGCATTCGTGATTGGTGATTGGTGCCTTAGCAGTTCGGGCAGTTTCCTTTTTAGGTTCAGCTTGAAACGGGAATCGAACTATCTTCTTGTTGTCAACCTTGTCGAAACACGTTGTGCAAGTCGAAACACGTTGGGCAAGTTTTGAGACGGCCACTATGTACAGTATGTAGCGCTTTGCATTTCGTGCTTTCCAATCGTGAATCGTGAATGGCGCGAAAGACTTGAAATCACTTGGGCGCATTATGGGAGAAAAGTCACGAGCAAATTTGTTTTTAAGGTCCATTCACAATTCGATATTGCAGAATCGATTGATGGCGGCAAGATACGTTCAGTGTCCGCTCATCTATGCTTTCCATCAGGCCTGCAAACGCCGCGTGGAAAGTGAAAATATCGGAAATCGGCAATCGGCAATCGGCAATCGGATATTCAGTCTGCCAACTGCCATAACATTCGTGATTTTTGGCTGAGAGGGTGAGAGAGAATCTTGAGAAATAGAAGAAAAGCCGCACAAGACGATCTTTGAATCACGATGTGTGTGTGGAGAGAGAGAGAGAGAGAGAGAGAGAGCTCTTCAAGTAATCTCATCCTGTCACCACCATTGATTCCTTTCAGTCGCCTTTCAGCCACGAGACACCTCTCCGTGCTCAGCTCGCCCCATTCTACTCCGGCATGGCACCAAAGCGCGCCTTGCTCAGCTTGCAGCCTTTGCTAGCTGTCCGATATGGCACCCGCAAGCTTTTCCTTTCTGGCACTGTCCGTCCCCTTACATACTCGCCTCTGAGAAAATCGGACAACTACAAATTCGACGAATCACTGGCACCACCGCCTTCGATAAAGTCTTCATCGTCGTCCGTCGGGTCGTCCTCCTCCGGGCCAAGGCTGTCGGTCACTTCGACCAGGATCGACCAGCACGAGCCATGTGACTCGACTCTTGCCAGAACCATCTTTGTACGTACCAAGGACGGCAAGCACCTCGTCTCTGTCGTACACACGCTATCACTACTCTCCCAGCTTGCTTCCAAGTTTGGTCCTATTCAGCACTTTCACTTCCCACGCGAGCCCTCTTCGCAAAGACTGCTCGGCTATGGCAGCGTCACTTTTTTCGACAAACAAAGCCTCCAAAAGGCGCTCTCCAACGATGGCATTCATACCGTCATTCTGCCGCCCATTGTCCCGTCTAGAGCACCCCGCTCCTATCTTTCCGACAAAGAGCATGCACGTCTCGTAGGCATGCAACCCTTAGTCAGCTGCCAAGCTCCGAGCGAGCACGCCTCCGCTTCACAAACCCATCTTTCCTCTCGCTCTCTTCAAAACCCTGCAGCCATGCGTCCGGGTTGGAACGACGTTGCTCCGCTGTGTAACATGCAAGCAGCGACTGGCTCTCGTTATTTTGTTGATCAGTCCGAAGCCACAGACGAAACGCCTCAGGACGCTATCATTGCCCACAACTCTGACTTTTACCTCTCTACTTCACACGTTCCCGTCGAGATCAAGATGGAGCGTAGAACCTCTTCTCTCACTACACGTCCAGGTGCAATTGCTACGGCCCGCCTCAGTGGCAACGCTCATCGCGCCAGTTTGCATGTCAAAGTACGTGATGCTTTGCGCCAATTCGGCGGGTTCAGCAACATTGTTCAGGAGCAGCGCCTGCTCGACGAATCTCTTGACTACTCGTACGACGAGCGAGACGCTCGTCCTCGACCCGCAGCTCGCAGTCATGCGCGACGTCAGCACACCAAGGCAAATCCGCAGTGGCGAGCCAATCGTTCTGCACCATCCTCTTCCTCCAGAAACTTGTTCACTTCAGCGGCCCTACCCAGCGCCGAACAAACAAAAGCCAAACGCAAGGCAGAATGGCAGCGCAACCGACATTCCAGCTTTGTCGATCAGCTCTACCTGCGTCTCACGGCTGGCAAAGGGGGTGACGGCTGTGTTTCCTTCCATCGCGAAAAGTTTGTTCAATTTGGCCCTCCCTCGGGAGGCAACGGAGGCTCGGGAGGCTCTATCTACATTCGTGCCGTCGATGGCCCAACCACCCTCGCTCGCATTTCGCGTCGCTTTCGGGGCGCCGATGGGCCTCATGGGCAAGGCAGTTTTTTGCATGGTAAGAAGATGGAGGACAAGTTCATCGAGGTTCCTGTTGGCACTGTCGTGACCGCTACTCGACGTCTCCGCATCCCCGAGGAGGAGGAAGCCGAAGAGTACTATCACGACCTGCTCAAGCGTGCGGCCAAGGCCAAATGGGATCCTACCGGTGTTGTCGCCAAGGACGACGTGGTGCTTGCTGCCGAGGAAGAGGAGCGTAGACGACTGGCATGCACAAAACAGCCGCCGCTGGAGCTCGAATATGACATTGATGAGGCGACAGCTGAAGAAGCAACTCACAAGCAGACTGCCACTGTGGCAAAGGCAAACAAGCTGGAAGAGGACGAGATCGACGGGGAGGATCTCTTGGATCCGGAAGCAGCGCGTCAGCTTCAAACGCTTCGCGACCGCGTATGGCGTCATTATCCACGTGCAGAGGAAACCAACTACCGACGCAACGAGTTTCGAGCGGCCGAAATGCGTCTCGCGCTCGACCGCCGTCGTCGACGACGATATCTTGCCCAGTCCCAGGCAGCTTCCAACGCCGCATCCGGCCTGGTAACTGTGTCAGTGGCGTCCTCGGCGGATCAGCCTTCGGCAGCCTCGGTCACGCCATACGAAGACGAGACGCCCTCTTCAGTGCCATGGCGTGTCGACCTCAACGAGCCCACACCCGCCGATTCTCCTGGCATCCTGCTTGCCTCTGGTGGTCGCGGCGGTCTCGGCAATCCCACCTTTCTATCTTCCGCCAATCGATCACCCAAATTCGCCACACGGGGTGAGTGGGGAGAATCACTCGAGGTCATGCTCGAGCTCAAGCGACCATCCGATATCGGCCTGGTGGGCTTGCCCAATGCAGGAAAATCGACCATCTTACGAGCCATCTCGGCCTCCAAGGCACAAGTTGGCCATTGGCGCTTTACCACGCTTTCACCAAATCTTGGTGTCGTGCGACTCGGCTCGGACGGCAACGTGATCGGAGTCGACGACTCCGAAGTGCAAGAAGGTTACGGTGACGATCGAGCCATCTACTCCAAGTGCGCATCGACGGGTGAAGCTTGTGTTGATGCAGAAGAAGAGTTCCGCCTCGTGCTCTCCGACATCCCTGGCCTGATCGATGGCGCAGCCGACAACCGTGGTCTCGGTCACACGTTTTTACGGCACATCGAACGCTGCTCCCTCCTAGCCTATGTTCTTGACCTTACCGAGCCGGAACCGTGGCGTGACCTGAAAGTGCTGCACAACGAACTCGCATCTTATCGAAACGATCTCCCTACCAAAGCGCGCCTGGTCATCGTCAACAAAGCCGATCAATTCGAAACGCCAACAGAAATCCAGGACGCCAAGACCAAGCTGGACAGAATCCGTCGTCAAGCTCTCGAGATCTTCCAGGATCAACAAGCGTTGAGTGGTCGCGTCGTAGCTGTTCCAATGAAAGTTGTGACGCTCTCGGCCAAGAAAAAGCAGGGAACGGCCATGTTGGCAAAAACTCTGGTCGATTTGCTAAGCGCACAGCGTGACGCCGAGAATGACACTTCAGAGCAAACATCTGTGTAATCACCTGGCGAGCTTTGGGACATGGTTAGGCACAGCAAAGAGGCAGTCCTGTCAACGATCAACGCAACAAGTGATAGCGAGGATGAAGTTCACATACAATTGACAGATGTGCCGTGCAGAGACAGTTGATCAAAGAAAACGTGAAACAGCGGAAGAACAGCCAAAGAGTAATCGTGAACGTTGAGACTCACGACTGTAGCAAAGGCGAATCAGACCTGTTAGCTATTCAAGTCTACGGCGCTCAAAGGCCAAACGAGGCGTCAAAAAGACCTCTTACTGCATGTGCTTCTGCTGGATTACATCCCGTATGTAGCAGGATTGTCGCATATCACACCCTGAGGTCTCTGAGTTGGGTCTCTAGGAATCCACCCGTACTGCAAGCCCTTTTGGTAGCTCCAATCCTCGGCCGCCTTCGCTTCGGTCTTCCACGTCCACATGAACCAGCCTTTGCCACCTTCACTCGAGTCCACCTGAGCTTCCCACATCCTGCCCAACATCTTCTTGTAATCCGTGGTGAAGGTGGATGCGTCACCGGTTCTGGCGTAGCAATCCGCAGATGTGCCGGCCTTGCTGCCGGCGTTACGACCGTTGACGCCGTTGGCGCAGTCCGTGTAGGCGGGCGTCCATTCGCCAATAATCTGCGGGTGCACGCTGTTGGCAATGGCCCATTTCAGTTTCAGCGAGCAATAGAAGGCCAGTCGTTCGGAGGGCGAGAGAGCGATCTGTTCCGCAGAGAAGATCGTGTAAACGTGAGAGTCGATAGCAACACCTTCGTACTGTGGGGGCAGCGCCTTGTTGTTCCAGTAGTCGGAAACAGCTGGTGAGATGAAACCATCGCTAATCGCAATCAACAGTGGTGAAACTGGGCCGTTACGTCCAGTGGGATAACGAACGACCTCGTAGGCACGTATGTAAAAATCGATGAGAACGTTTTGATCTTGAACCGGTTCGTTGAGCAGTTCAATCGCGGTGACCGAGTTGGCATACTGCGACTGGGAAAATTCTTTCGACATGGTCTGCAAGATGTTGACGGTACGGTTGATATTCGAAGCATCGTTGGCCCACTGGTTGACACCGGCGCGACCACCGTGTTCGAAACCATTCTGATTGCCTGGTGCAGTATGCAAATCCACCAACACCTTGATGTTGTACTTAGCACACACACGAGCCGCCTGCTTGAGCAGATCCCACTGGTTGAGCTTCAGATATGGCTCTCCCGCTGCCACTTCAAAAGCCCAGTAACCAATGGGGATGCGAACGTGGTTCAAACCGGCAGAAGCGATCTGTCTGATGTCGCTCTCGCTCAAAAACGTGTTGAGATGGTTTTGCAAGATCTTTGTGGCCTGACCCCGGGGCTGAAGCGAACCAAAGGTCCACTCATCGACAATATTGGCGTTGCCCGTAGCAGCAAAAACGCCAGGAGTAATAAAGGGCTCTATGACAAGCCAACCGCCGAGATTGACGCCACGGATCTTGGAGGAGGTACTCGTGTATGGCCATCGGAGCGCAGGCATAGCTCGCGAGAAGAGGCGATTTGCGCTTGTCTTTACTTGTTGGACACGTCGCCTGAACCTCACAAAGGGGATGCCAGGCACCGAGAGTGTCGAGAGAACGCTGCGAGCAGCATCGAGTGTCACAGTGGCAATCACCTTTGGCTTGACCGACGCAGCACCGCGTGAGTTGGCATCAGTAACGCGGAGGACGATCTTTCGACCCGTAACTGAAGCAGCGCGAGCGCTCGAAGTGGCGCCGGGTAGACCGCTGGATGTGACAACGGAAGCATTGCCAGAGACAGCGTTACGGGGAACAGGTATGTTGAGGAGACCAGAGGCGAGACCGAACGCCAAGACAGTCAAGACGGCACTCTTGACGAGCGTTGTGATCTTCATGGCGGGTCGAGGATGGACTTTGAGTTGAGAAAGGCGTGACTGAACAAGGTATTGCCGCAAGTATAAATGTATGATTGTGGATGGGGAAGAGAAGAGCGAAGAGCGAAGAGCGAAGGGGGAAGGGGGCAAGCGTAAGCGGGAGGGTAGAACAAGACTCAGGAACAAGCAAAGTACAGAGCGTCGGAGCAATCAAGCAATCACGGCAGGAATATGGGAATCATATATACTTGGTTGTCAAGGAGCGCCTATGACCGGAGACGACAGCAAAGACATATGCGTGCACGAAACGGGTCGGAATCATGGCAACAGCCAGATGCTGTCGCGAAACAACCGACGATTTCGCACATTTGGAGTGGACTTTGAGAGGTCTGTGAGAGGCGAGTCGCCAGCTTTGTTCCATGAGGCATGGTTGTGGCGATTTGCGAAGCATCAAAATCGGAAGCCACAGGCGGAGAGGGGGAGAGGGGGGGATGTGAGTAGCATCGCAAGCTGAGCTTAATCGGCAATCGTTAATGAGATATCGACGTCAAGGCAATGAAGCGTGTCCGGCGGTACTGCGGTCGCCTGCATCCAAGTAGCCTAAGCGCTGCATTCATGCAGCCGTTTCTGGTGCAGAATACTCTTACCTCCAAGGTATCTATCGAGGCAAATCACGAATGGCTCTTTGAGTAGTGTCGCGCGATTCTTGATTGCCAAGAGTTTTGAGGTAAAAAGACCGGATTGGGAACCGTGTTTTGGATGGTGCAACGAAGACAACACATGCTACTGTGTCGACCGTATCTGACACCCGAGAGGTTTTACTAGCAACTAAACCACGAATCGCGGCGTTTGTTCGGAGAAAGAAAGGGACCTGTCGATGGTGACGGTTCCTTGAACGGGGTAAGTCGTGCACAGTCACGTAGCTACAGAACACAGTGAAGATCAGCGTAAGCGCAAGCGATGGATGTTATCTTATCCGAGATCGCGCGTCAAGCCATGCGACGTCTGTTGCCATGGCTCGAAGACGCCCAGCCCAGGGTTCTGAATGGATCGAGAACATCTAAAAGACAATCATCAATCATAATGCCAAGCGCTGCTATGAAAAAATGTACTATAATTTGTACAGCAGCTTTTGGACTGGCGAATGGCTTCTGCTGATGCTTTAGCCGAAGAGGAGTTCTTTCACCGAACTGTCCATGGCAATACCATCCAGTAACTGACTGCTCTTCGGGGATTAGAGCAAGACAGCAAGAGAGGGTTCAGCAGCCACACAAGTACCTTCTTGCACTTTAGGGCGTACGCGCCAGGCACGCGTCCAGTACGGCTTACGCGCCACTCATGACTCATACTCGTTCAACTCCGCTCTGTCGCGTGTCTCAGCCTGCAACGTTAATGAGAAGACTCCCACACACTGTCTCACAAAAAAACTCTAGCTCAATCGCGGCCATGCCCCGTTCCTGTCGAGGCTTTGATTAAGTTAGCATGAGATTGCAACACAATCGTGTATGCAAAAGGCGGAGCAGTCGCTAGCACATTCACGATTCCCGATTCCCGATTCCAATCAAGATCGTGGATAGATGTGTGCATCAACACGGCAGAGCGCATGAACACAGATTGATTCTGGCATGCACTGTAAATTGTCGCCGACCATGAAGGGTGAGAAGCACACTGTCCGATTCGAGTCTGTCACTGATTGAAACTACTACTACGACTGAAACTCGTGACTACTGTGCAGCGTGGGTGACGAGTACTCGTCGCACGACCCTCGACTTGGACGCACGACGCGTGACGCGTGACGAGAAGTGTACACTGTCAGCCAGAGTAGCTCTAACAACAGTCGCATATATTTGTGATTCACGATTCACGATTCGTGTCGATGCACCGTCTCGTGCGAGTTCTAGACTACATTCTGTGCTTCACGATTAATGAATACTCTCTCTGCGCGTCGCGGTCAGATTCACGATTCACGATTGACTGTTGGTTGGGCATCTCTGCTTGTGTGCCTCTCTCTCCACGCGACATCTTTCCAACACGAAACTCACGACTCTTGGTTTGTCGTGTCGAGGTGAGAGGGAAACACAAACATGAAAAGGAATCACGAACCACGAATCACGAATCGCTGTAATTCTTTGATTCACGATTGGAGCGAGCAGGCTCAACATCATCTCGACAACGTCAAAGCGTGAATTGTCGTCAATCACGAATATTCGTGATTCCACCTTTGCATCCATCCTTTCCTTTTTGAAACCTGCGACCCGCGTTTCACCATCTCCTCGTCTTCTCTCTGGAATCCTCAAGTCGCGTCTCTCGCAGCCCACACAGCAAGCGCGCCACGTTCTGGGCTCGATACTCTTCTTCCCTTTTCATTTGCGCTGGAACCAACATCCAACCGTTTCGCCGTTTCGCACTCGAGTCTGCACAAAGTTTCGCCCAACATCTTAGTCTTGCCTCTCTATATCATAGCTGTACAACATGTCTAAATCTGACCTTCCTCAGTGGGGCAGAGTCCTCGTCGCCGGCGGTATCGACTGGCCAACATTGGGCCGAAAAGCCACAAAGAGCGGTCCACCCCTCACTGTCAATCCTGATCATCCAGATCTACCAGCTCCACACATTTTGCGGTCCGTGTCCAATGTCCGCATGAAGCGCGTCTTCTCCTCACATTCGTCCTGTCACGCGGTGCTTTTATCGGTCGATGGCAATGCCTACATTATCGGTCGAAACGAGCAAGGCCAATGTGGACTTCCTATCCGCCCAATTCCGGCATCTTCCAAACCGTCCGGTCCGGCTGTATGGGACGCCTATCTTCTGGACCATGCTACCGACTTTTCACCCGCTCTTCCCACTGGTGCCAACGGCCAGATCGTCTATGCAGCGTGCGGTCGCTCCCATACACTCCTTCTCACCGCTTCTGGCTCCGTCTACTCGGCCGGCCTCAACACGTCCGGCCAGTGTGGTCATCCAGAATCTCAAACCGTACCCATCTTTACGCGCATCGAGACTGCGCCATTCATCAAGGAGCGCGACGCAATCGTCGCCGCCTCGTGCGGCCTCACCTTTTCCATGCTCCTTACCCAATCCGGTAAAGTCTACACTATGGGCAGCTCAGAAAAAGGCCAGCTTGGCAATGGCCGTACGGGTGAGCACTTTACTTCGAGCAACCGGCTTGCATTCAACACGTTTTCAGAGCCGTTCCTCGTCAAGCAGTTAGCAGACAAGAAGATTGTCCACATTGCGTGTGGACAGCAGCACACGATCGCGCTCGACGACCAAGGCTTTGTCTACGTCTGGGGTTTTGGTGGATATGGCCGTCTGGGTCTAGGCTCGCAGCAGGATCAACTTGTGCCAACGCTAGTGCCGCAGTTTGCGCGTGAGAATGTCGTCATGCGCGCCAAAGCCATCTATGCGGGTCCGACCAACTCTGCGGTGGTGGATGGACAGAGTATGTTCTGGCTCGCTGGTAAATGGAAGACGTCCGGTGACGGATCGGCAGGACAAGGCTTCATGACGTTCAAGTACCTTCCTGACATGATGGGCGTCAAGGTCACCAACGTAGGTCTCGGTGGAGTAACGCTGCTATGCACGGCGATCGAAGAGCCTTCGCTTTCAGGCGACCATGGCGCAACGATGAACATCTGCTGGGGTCAAAATGCAAACTGCGGTGAGCTGGGTCTAGGTGAAGGCAAGCCACGCTCAGCGACCAAACCGCTTCGTTGCGAGACGCTCGATGGTATCGCCATCATCGACATTGCCGCAGCGCAAAACACGACGTTCTACCTTGCGAGAAACATGGGCGAACGATACGGCGAACTTCCAAGATGGCCTGAAGTGGTGCCCAGCCAAGAGGTATGCATGGTGTGTGGCAAGGAGGAGGGAGAAGGTGGAGACGACAATGCGCTGTTGGAATGTGAAAAGTGCGAAAACCCGTGGCATTTGCACTGCCTGCAGCCCAAGCTCACGGAGATCCCCGAAGGCGAATGGCACTGCCCCAACTGTCAACCGCCAGCGCCTCAGACAGACACCAATGGCAACAGCAGCAACAACAGCAACAACAGCAACAAGAGGGGCAATGAGGACGACGACGAGCAAGCGTCACAAACCAAGAAGCGAAGGGCGTAGACGCTAGATCCGTACTAAGGAGAACCAGCAATCGTGAATGGAAGTCAGCGGCGAAAAGAGATCGCCGAAAATCGCATGTAACACTAGCTCGATGAGCCACCCGATCGATCTTCAGTTGAGCAACTTTTCATCCATCAGAAGCGGACGTGCATGTACTGTACCGTGTATAGTACGGTGGGTGGCTGAGTGGAGACACACGTACGACCCACTAGCGTGCACACGTAACAAGTAACACGTAAGATGTAAGACGTACATGGTAAGGTCTTTGTCCTTATGAGATCTTGACAGTTCTATCGAGCGACCAATTTTAAGGCCTACGTTTTGGGCTCTTTTTTTGTGGGGTTTCTTCTTTTGGCTGTTATTTTCAAAAGTGGTCAACAGCAAAACGGCAAGACGTGAGTGGAACGAACCCCTCCTAGTATCATCGTATCGCAGTTCAACGCATTGCGCGCAGAGAAAGAATGATAACACGCTCAGCCAGACCTCACCAACACCAACAATACTCGAGACTGACCTTCGAAACACGGCACGCCAACGGAGGTCAAGAAGCTGTGTGAAAATGCCCGATTCACAATCGGTCTGACCAGGTTCGATCAAGGGGCGCACAGAAGCACCAGAACACGAAAGGAAACGGTGAAAGCTTTCCAATTTAGCGCGATTCACATTCATCATTCGTGATTGTTTTGAACCCCGCAAAAGCACAATACACCACGCACGGCTGTGAAGGCACGAGCACGAGCACGCGCACGCGCACGCGCAGCATTTTTTCTACATCCGGATCACAATTCCGTGTTCCATGTTCACGTCGTCGTGCTTCACGCTTGACTCGTGTTTTGTATGTTTCACTTCAAAACATAGCATGCGACCATTCTCAACGACGCTCGCGCCCCTCCAACTCCTTTGCAGTCTGCCCAACGTTTGCCACCGTGAGCTGCAGGCCCAAAGAAAGAGCAAACCAAAAATGGTGAGCAACGACACGATAGAAGACTTGAGCCGAATAACAATCAAGCGAGAACCAACACCATCACGAATCACGAATGCTCGCGTTGCAGTCACGAGTACAGAGGCGCACGAAAAAAAGAAAAAAAAGAAAGAAAAAAATAACAAGCGGAACTAAGACGAGGCTAACCTGTCAACGGAGCGCTTTAAGGTAGTCACGAGTTGATGTCAGTTACGAGTGGGCTGCAGCGTTGCTTGATTAATTTGACGTGACAAAGCCGTGAGCCGCTTCTGGACAGGTCGCTTAGCAGAACCACAGACGCTTGCTCGGCAAATAATTCCTAGCCAGAACCTTCCTCCTCATCCCTCTCCACTGGTCATCGGCGACCTCGGACAGCGTGCTATGTATATCGAGCAACTAGCCGCGATGCGCCTGTACAGAGGTCATCACAATCATCGTCCACTTTAATTCCGACATTTCGGGGCTCAGTTCCAAGTGTCTCGCCTCGCTTTACACTCACCCACACATTCAAGACTCTCTCGTGCCTGCCTCGATTGACCAGCTGATTGCCGCTTCGACCCTATATCCTCGCTTATTCGTTTAAGCGATAGATGCACCCCTCGCTTCTTTCTGTAGTACTCTGTGCAAATCGCCATTGTGTCGATCGACAGCTCTTATTGCCATCACAACCACTCCAACTACAACTATGACTCTCTTTTCGCTGAATTCGGCCAAAACATCTGTCTATTCGGGTCCACTGTACGTCACATGTAGTGAAGGAAAGCTGCTCTCAGGTTGCCTTCACAGCGCTCTTTGTTCTGGACAACTTTGGCGCCAGTGAAAGCATGTTGGTGCGATCTTCATGCCGAGCATCATGAGCCTAGACGACCTTCAGTCGTGTCTGGGCAGTGAACGGATCCTCCACAAGCCCAGATGCACCGAAAGCACACCGTCACTCATCTTTCAGCTAAGCGATGGTGCTGCAATCAATGTACACTTCGTGCTGATTCTCGAAGCAACTGCCTTCGAGCAGTGTCTCGTTAGTGGCTTGCACGGTTAGAGAAGCGTCCCCGTATGAGCAAAGTCGTTCGAACGACTCCAACCCATCTCGCGTCCGTCCTTAAAAGGTGACCGCTAGCTTTTACTCATACGCACAAAGACTTTCCGAAGTCTTGTTGCACAGAAGCTCCTCGTCCGTTACATTGTCGGCGAGCCCTCTCCCTTCTCGTTCACCGTCTTCTGAAGGTTAAAGCGACTCATCATACAGAATAACTCCCTGGGCTTCCGTGCAAGCATCATTGCTGCCACGCGTGCTGACTGCATCCTTCAGCATAACATGAAAGACACCTCACAGCCTCCTCAGAAGGCCGAACACGACTCCCCATCCCAAGGCAGCCAGAGCACATCATCTCCCTGCCGCCATCCGCAAATGCTCATCTCTCGCATATCCGACAGGCCGCATACGAGTCGTCCGCACCCGTCAATTTGGATCGTCCTCTCTTTCTTCGTGAGAACTCCGAGACCACTGATTCTGCCACACCTCAACACAACAGAGTCCCCTCGACAGGCTCGGCCATGGTCGATCTCGGCAGTGCGATCGGCAACAAAGACCCCCAGCGGCAGGACGAGCCTCCTGCAACTACCTGTGATTCGAGCGTTTTGAAAAGTTCCGGTCAATCCGACGGCGGTACTCCCCTAAAAGTCCGTCGAAGAGGCATGATCAACGACAAGAAGCTCACCATCAACACCACAACTTCTTCCTCATTCAGCTCAAATTCGATCAGGAGGGCAAGTGATACACGTGCATCAACAGCTCCTACGAGACCAGAACGTGCGCTCAGGAAGTCCTCGGATCGCTCAGTCGAGCTTGCATCAAGCTCGCCTGGAAGCAAAGGTAAGGAGAGCCCAACCACAAGCCCGCTTGCCCCGCCCGCGAGCGCCAGTATCAGACGGGCAAGCTTATCTCCCACAGAACGCAGTCCACTCGCCGAAAACAAGTGCAGTCCATGCGTTCCATCCGGCAGCCTTAGCTCTGCATCAGCTGGTGCGAGCAGTGGCAGCTCGGACAAGCCTCTTCTCTCGGACCCAAGCTTCAGCTTCAATCCCAAGTTCCAGCTTGGTCAAAAAAATGGCATTTCTTCTCCACGACCCGTCAAGAACAAGACATCACCCACGAAGCCTTCGCCGACTTACATCAGTCCCCGCACTTCCATCGCCCCGAACTCTTCGCATTCCAACGAGGCTTCGAGCATGTCGCAAACACCGCGCAGTCCACGAATCCCTACAACACCGCGAATTCCCAGGACGCCCCTCACAGCTCGTCTTCCATATGCCTCAGGCCTTGGTCCTCAGTCTGCAGCTTCGTACCAAGGTGGGCTTCTCACCACCATCACTCGCGCTGCTTCTGGCGAGAGGGTCGTAACCCAAACTCCATCCGCTGGCTCTGGAACAGCCAGTGTGGCTGTTGCAGCCAACTGGACAAGGAACCGCAACGCAAGTATCGCTACCGAGATCAAAGAGTTCATGCGAGGTGGTACTTCCGAGGTAATCCCACGTCTCGAGCTTCGCGTTCTTGAACGGCCGGATCAGCAGTCGGGGTTCTTCAGCTTCGACCCTGAGAAGGTCCAGCTGGAACCGGAGAAACGCCATTCGCTGGCCGCTGCTCAGCCAAGCATTCTGAAAGAGAAGCCTGAAATCGCTTTGCAGGACCAGACAGATGATTCGTCTCCTCGTGCAAGTGCGTTCGCGAGATCTTTGGCTCTCGAGAAGCTCAAGAACAAACGCGTGTCAAGATCGACTTCGATTGGCCGAAGAGGATCTACAACTCGTCACAGTGGAAACTTTGACGGGCTCTCTTATGTGGGCAAAGACTCGTCTCGCCGCGAGAGGAGACGGACAGGAGCTTCGGTAGTCTCAGGACACTCTCGTCGATCTGACCGTTCAGCCAAGTCGAATCGCTCTGGGCTTATCCGACGGACTTCCACCCCCATGATAGGAGCCGGAAGCATCGAATCGACTAGACCCTCGTTTGTAGACCGAAGGCTGTCTTTAGCACCTTCGTATCTGCGCGGACCTCTTGACGAGACCATGCAGCTTGACAGCGAGGAATCTGAAAACGAAGATGACCTCGTCCACGAGCTGCACAGCCGCGTCACCAACATTCACGAGGCAAAGCGATGGATTCTGAGCCACCACAATCTAAACAATATCAATGTGTCAGCGACCAGCAGAGACGTTCAAGACGAACAGCGCTCGATATCTGCCATGCGACGTCCTACTTATGCAGCCTCGGTTTTCCAGCAGGCACGCCTGATGGAAGCTGAACGCCAAGCTGTGGTCGCTCCGGCGTCGTCTTCCGCTCTCGACGTCTACGCATCCGCTGCCAATATGCCCTTCACGCCGTTCCCTCAGACTCCAGGATTTCCCAAGACTCCGCATACTGCCTTTCCCGGGGGCACTGTGGAAGAAGGCAAAGAGCCCCTCGCTCGTCCAGATACTGCAGCAGCTGTTCTACCTGAACCTACTTGGAAGCAAAAGACGGCTCACTATCTCACAGCACCTTGGCGCTTCGTCCAGAGACAGATTTCGCCCAAATATGTGCTTACCATGGTGGACCCACGCGAGATTCTGTTCCCGATAACGCTCCGCAAAATCGCGCTGTGGTTCATTTACGGAGGTATCATTGCTATGCTCGTACTGCTCGACCGCTACTACCACTGGTGGGCCAAGCTTGATCATGTAGTGCACGGACAAAACCTGGCTATCATGGGCGTGCTCTACGGCTTTGAACCCACCATGATTGTCATTATCATGCTTGTGGCGCGTGTTCCCGATGCGCGCATTGTACCCGACCGTACCGTACTCGTGCCTCGTGGACGTGAGAGAATCCATTATCTCTCGGACGAAGAGGAGTCGAAACACAGCACGAGCAGCGACGAAGAGTCGGTGGCGGACGCAGACATGGCAACTCAGATGCACTCGACCATCTTGGAAGAAGAGCACGACGAAGATGGCGGAGCGCAACCCGAGTCGCAGGGTCAGGAAACCAGTATCGTTGATCGAAAAAGCCGGCGTAGTTCAGGGGGGTTCCCTGATCTCCAACAGCCACCAATGCATAGTGCGTCGATTTACCATGCGCCTGCCTCTGGTAGGTCGGACGAGCGAAGAGGTAGCGAAGCGGCGCATAACTCCTGTGCTCTACAGGTACCTCGAACGCCTGGATTTGATCCTCGCAACAGAAGGAGTACCATCATCCTCCGTGAGCCTCTGATCATTGACTCTGTGAATGTCGACCTTCAGGCGCTAGGAGAACGTCGACCTAGCACTGCTTCGCATCAACTGGTTCTGGCCAGGACTGCAAGCAGAGACTCGCGGCGCAATTCGTACTTTAGTATGGTGGCTGCTGCTGCTGGGGCTCGACCCGGCGGCGCTACACTCGGTGCTGAGGCGGCTGCTGTGAGTGATCTTTACATCAAGAAAGACGGCAAGGACCTCATTGCCAACCACAGCGACTCGAGTGCCGGACTTGACGAGAAGAAAGCTGTCGACGTGATCGACAGCGACAAACCAGACGACGTAAGGATCGCGATGGACTCGATCACGCATCCATCGATGACAGAATCCATCGCGCTCGTGATCCCTTGTCACAATTCCGACGTTGAAGTTCTCAAAGCGGTTCTCTTTGCAGCATTGGTTCATTTCGACCCGTGGCAGATCTTTGTTGTCGACAATGGCAACTCGCCACAGCCTCCTACAGACATGGAGAGCTCCATCCGTTCACAACCCATGTTTGCGCGTGTCAACTACATCTGGTTACCCGTGGGTAACAAGAACATTGCCCAGTTTGTCGGTGCAAAGGCGGCCGCTGTACTCAACCTCGACTACGTGCTCACCATCGACGACGATGTCATCATTCCGGCCAACTTTGCTGCTCCCATGCACATTATCTCGGAGATCGTCACAGCGGTCTGCTATCCGATCACTGCGGTTGACCACAAGGGCGACCGTCCACTGTTCGTTGGATGGCAGGACCTTGAGTACAAGATGTCGGCTCTCGCCAAGATGGCCGAATCTAGGATGTGCGGTGTGCTGTTTCCGCATGGAGCGGCAAGCTTCTGGAAGCGCGAAACAATGATCGCTGTATTGCGCAGACACGATCTCATCTACTTTGCTGACGATGTCAAGATGGGTCTCGAGCTGCAGGCTATTGGCCAACGTATGGGTATCGATGCTAGCATCTCGTTCGAAACGGTGGCACCAGAGACGTTCCTCGGACCACCGACGGCTGGAACGCCCAACTACTACAATCAGCGCGTACGATCCTGGGAGATGGCTCGACATACGCTTTACTGGCAATTCTCGAAACGGTTTCTCTTCTCGCTCAACGGTGCGCGCACTCCAGTCGCCATTGGGTGGCAAAAATTCGCGCAGTTCTACAACTCGACAACCAACTTTATCGACTGGATTCGCTTGCCCATGTTCATCTTGCTCGGCGCAAGTGGTCAGTTTTGGCTGCGAAGCTTTGCGTTCATTGTTTTCCTTCCAGTAGTGCCTCTGCTTCCGTATCGCTTTATCAAGACGCGCAACCGTCCCGATCTGCACCCGCACTTGATCGACATGCTCACCTACGGCATCTACAAGCTTATGTACAGTGTTGTCTGCGTTTTTGGCGGTATTCGATCCATGCTGGTGTTCTTCCCCAATCACGGACACAAGCCGAACCTGGTCGAGATGGAAAAGAAACAGGATCCGAGATGCATCTGGTTGAGGGACGACTTCATGAAGAACAGCGGTGGACAGGGCGACTTGAGAGATGAACCTCAGCAGATCATGTTGGATGATGCAGCGGCTGCAGTGGCTGCAGCAACGGTGGTACAGATGGCCAAAGAGCAGCACGAGGTGGCAGAGGCGGGAAGGGTGAATGCACTGCCTTCGATCGCCGCAACTTCAGATGCGACGGTGGCGGTATAGGCATCGAAAACGCCGGATGATGAACCTCTGCCGACTCTGTACGAAGCTCAATGAGATAAGGAATTGCACTGAAGTACAATACATATCTCTTCCAGACTTTGTTCTATCCGTTCTGCCTACCTACAGACCTGTCAGTAGGGTCCAGATTCTGTGCACAGTCCTCTTGTGTCCCGCCGGGATGTCCTCTCGCACGCGATACCTCGCACGTGACATCCGATGTAGCCTCACCATAGCCCGTACACGCACCCGCAGGCTAGTTGTCAGCTAGCCTGCTCTCCACGCTCCTATCATGCAATCCATCATCATCGTTATCTATACGTAGGTCATCTGTGTATATATCTATACAAGTGTGACATCTTTTCAGCGATCAATGTCTTGCGATGCTGGCCGAGCACTCTGTGCGCAGTTTGGCTCCTGAGACACAGTGTGCACATCTGCGAGTCTATGTTACGGGCGTCGTAGCACGGCAAGGTGGCACGGGTGGGGAATGAACCACAGGGGTTTCAGAATTCGGCTGCCACACGCAGTTCGTGGGTGCAGAGCACACACTTTACAAGACAGCACTTTCCTTGTTGTGGATGAGCTGGATCTCATCCCTCTACTATTCTTTTATCTCACTGTTTACTCGCCATTGCGAAGCATCTACTGTACTATCTTACGTTTTGTTCGACCAGTGCAGCAATCCAATACAATGCTGCCATATACGCTTGCGCCTCTAGGCCTGCGGATCAGCGTGATCGAAAGTCAGAACCTACGCTGAGACTGCAGCACTTACTCTGCCGACGGACCCTCAACCGTTGTGGTGGAACCTCAAGCATCACTAGACATCATATAGCAGAACATCGTCGTCAAGAATGCTCACGAGGTGCACTGCACACCCTTTCAGAACCGAGCTACGCCGCATCACCGCTGGGTGAAGCGTTCATCGCATCCAGCCGATACCGAGTCCTGTCGCACATCACCCAACTCATTGCGTCATACGCACGGACTGCGGTCTTCAGGCACAGAATTGTGACCTTAGAGTAGAGCTCTCAAGTGATACCTCGTAGCTCAGCATGGACCACCACGTAGCGGGCGAGACGACCCGGGAAGGTGTAGACCAACCTCCTTCCGTCCCCGAGCCTCGTCGTGCGGACCCTTTCGACGCGATCGATGCGTTGGCTAAAGAGATGGGACGACTTGCGGCCGCTTGGACAAGGAACTCGCAGACCGAGATAGGAGAGAGGCAGACCTAAACGCTCGAATCCTTGATTTGATACAGCAGCTGCATCAGACACAATTGCCTAGTCTTATGTCTCAGGCTAAAGTGCTTGGAGACCGGAAGTCTTTTAGTGATCGTCTCAACGAAGTCTATGGCCACCGAGATGAGGAGGTCGAGGCTTACACCAAGCTCAGTCAGCTGCGAATGAATACGGGCAGGCAAGGCTACGGAGTACGTCGAAGAATTCCGCAATCTGGCCAGTCGAGCTCACATAGACAGTCAGTCCCTCCTTATTCACCTATTCAAGTGCGGTCTTACCTCCACCCTCGTCAGGACGTTCCACCGTTCCCCACCCGACAGCATCTGGGACTGGTATCGTGAGACTCAGTCAATCGATCGATCCCGGGTCCTCATGGAACAGGCAGGGCACACGGGGGTCGACAGTACGTTTCGTCCAACATCGAATGACTCACATGGGACAATGTATTGATGGCATGCCTTGTCCTACAACCCTCATCGCCATCGCCTTGTATATATAGTCAATGTTTACTTCGCTTCTCTGCGACTCGTTCTAGGACAGCTGTTCTTGAGTTTGTCGGCGCCATCAATGGTCAACCAACTCGGATCCTGGCGGACACAGCCGCTTCACTGTCTTTACTCTCTTCTGTTTTCGATGACAAGTCTCGTGTAAAAACCAAAAACATAAAAAAAGGGTCGGTCCACGGTATCACCGGCCACAGTATGTCGTTCAGTCAAGAAGCTGTGGTACGAATCGGAGTCGACCTGTCACCGCTGAAGGTATTCGTGGCGGATATCGCCGATTTCGACCTCGTCATCAGTTTCAGCAAAAAGTGTCGCTTCAAGCCGTCCATCGACTGGAGGGCGTTCCGCATGGATACGAGTTTGTATCCGCCCGGCAACTTACAATTCAGCAGTGGAGGACGGTCCCATTGGTGTCATGCTTGTCGAAACCCTCGCACACTCGCTGCCATCGGTTGGGTTTGTGCCGACAGATGAGGACAAGGGAATCGTACGATGCGAACAAGCTCCCTGCACCATACCAGAATTTCAAGGCAGTTCTCAGTGAAATCGAGGCAAACAGGTTGCCACCGCGCGGCGAAACCGACCTGGAAATCGAGCTTGTCCCAGAAAGTAAGCCTCGTCAAGGGTCACTATTCCTCAAAGGGCCCAAAGAGATGGAAGAGCTTCGTAAGTACCTCGACGAGAACCTAGACAAGGGGCTCATCCGCCCGTCGAAAAGCCCAGCGCGATCGCCAGGATTGTTCGTGCCAAAGAAGGACGGCGGCCTTCGGCTTTGTGTCGACTATCGGAGTCTCAATGAGGTTACTGTGAAGAACTGAGCGCCCATCCCCCTCATCGAGGAGCAGCTTTTTCTACTATGAAACGCCAAGATTTACACCAAACTAGACCTCAAAGCTGCTTACAACCTGGTACGAGTCGCTGAAGGCGACGAGTGGAAGACTGCGTTTGGGACGCAACTCGGTCTGTACGAGTATCTGATTATACCGTTTGGGTTTGCGAATGCCCCACCGCATTTCCGATCATTGGTCAACAGCATCTTGCGCGACATCATTGGGGTGTACGTAGTTGTCTATTTGGATGATCTCTTAATTTTCTCCAACACAACGCTGAAACACAGCATGGTCGTGAGGTACTCAGCCGGCTACGACGCCCGTAACACTCTGGCACAATTTATGCGACCCACGGTTACCAGTGAGCAATCGTGAAAATCACACTCGAGACTCCCAGCGGCTTTTGCTTACCAAGGCATGCGATCACAGAGTCAGAGACAGGCGAGACTTTGACTTGGACCTTGGTCACGATGTCGATGGGCTGTTCTGAACACCTTCTGATGAGGTTGCCTAGACGATACGAATGGACTGTTCGGCTGAATCAAGCCTTGATAGTGGTCCCCTTTGTGCTTTTAGACTTTTGAGCTAGTGAGTTTCTGAATGGCCGCGTGTGAGCCGTTGCAGAGCGTAGGGAGAGCGTACATAACGTCTGCGAACCGTGAACACAATCACAATCGTCAGCGATTCACCAGCCGTCAAATATCGGGCGCTAGTCGTGATTGCCGCAGCCAAGTCGATAGAATCGGTTTCAGCCACACCGAAGGAGCCAAGTGAGCGTTGTCACTTTCAGAGCAAGCCCCGAGCCATCAGATTTGCGATTCCTGATTTCTGCCTGCATCCGGCTGCGGCTCAATCGTGAATAGTTATAAGTTATCGTGAATATTCAAGGTGTGAATACCTATTCGTGCTTGATATTAGACAATCAGCGTCGAACGTGCACAAAGTGTCGAAATTGGCAATATAACTTAATTCTTCGCATGTAGACGAGCGTGGAGCTGTCCACAAGTGCCACCTCATGCAGAACTCGCCGAATCACCGAGCGTGCGCTTCATGTCCGCTGTCTCCAAATTTCTTTGGTACTTCGAGTGACTTGGAGCCGTTCCTTGATTGTCTCTGTGTGCCTGAATTCTCTATCTGTGCTGTTCAGACCAACATGATTCGACGTCTTCAGAGCTAGCGAGCATGAGACACAACTCTAGACAGGTTTCTCGTATTTGGTCTAAGTTAGCAAAGTCCATGTAGAAAGATGAGATGGTGAACTGCGGAGATGTAAAAATCGTTAGTTCTTGGGCAGCAAATCAGCCTAAGCATTCATTCAGTTTTCCCACAAGCATATGCTGACTATCGTGCATACGGTATCGTGGTACGTGTTTGACTCTCCGAACTACGCGGTGCTCTTGTGCGATAGCATCGGAAAGCGACAAGCTGCGCTTGCTCTCGACGAGCGTTCCTCTGAGTCGTATCGCATCTTCACGTGGTGGGGTAGTGAGCACACCGATGCAGAGCCCTGCTTCCTCTAGCCACAGCTCGGCAACTCGGTTTTCATGCACTTTGAAGATCCATTCCTCCCGTCAGAAAGCGGTTTCGCTATCGTGTCGATCCTTTCTACCTCCCTCGGTCCTTCAAGGACGCTTCACTCCAAGTCGGACGGAGTTCAAATGTTGTCGAACTGAGGGGTCTAACTGCCGCCAAGCCATCGTTGCTGTGGCTGCTCCTCTGCGTCCGAGCAGCCATGCTACTAAGAGTTGATGTGGAAACAGCTCACTTGCCCTTCAGTGCTTCGGCGTTTTTGTCCCCTCCGGGGTGCAACCAGCAGTTCATGCACGTCCAACTATTCTGACTGTGTCACTTCTTGCGCTTCAACCGTTGCACGAGGTCAACGAGTTTGAACAGTCCCAGTGGTGCCTCGGACGTCTTGGAACTACGAGCCTTCATAGACCGCCTCATTCTCTGGCCTTTGCGCCGTTCCTTTTTGGCTAAAGGCGTCCAAACCATAATCGTTTCTCCCTCTGTCATTGCCTTAGCATTGTGAATCGTATCGCCAGCGAATGCTCGTTCCGGCTTACTTCGATGCGAAAAACGATTCGTCCGGCATGTCATAGCTCCGAGCCTGATCCGGATCCTCTTCTAGCAACGATTCTGCGGAGAGCTACAAAGTCATGGGAGGTATAAGATGATACCTCTCTCCTCTGTCCGGTTGGGTTCAAAGTCTTTGATTCTGACCCTTGTCTATCTTCGTTTCCTCTTCTCGCTCTCACCATATCACCCTCATTCCGATCCCTCCCTTTCCCCTCTCTTCCATCTCTCCTCGGAAACGACAGTCAATCGCGGCAAGCTACATTCATTTGATACACACTTCCTCAACAAAGACAACAGCTCCACTTTCACCAATCAACCACCTCAACCGTACCCGATCTTTTAGAACTTCGATTCATAGCCCGAGTTTACAACTCTCACAATGGTGAATCTGACGATCAGATTGACCGTGCTGGTGCAAGCAGCTTTGCTCATGCTTGCGCTGCAAAACGTGGCCACGCCCGCCACCGCTTTCTTGGGTCGCAGTCACCCCGTCTTTGCTGATCACGGCACCGAAGTTGCTAAAAAGACTGTCAACGTTTCTAGCACCACATTTGAGCATGCCGATGCGGCTCCACTCAAGCGCGCTCCGCTTGGCACCGACGAAAACGACGAGGACGAAGAAGACTACGACGAGCTCGAGATCATCACGGTTTTTCTTCCAGAGCAGTCAAGTGAGGAAGAAGGCCACGTTGACGCTCTACACAAGCGCGCTGGTCCTACACCTTGCCCCGCCAACCTTACCCGCAGAAGCGCAGCAGTCCAAACAGCTGCCGCCAACCACAAACGCGAACCTCAACCTGATCCGAGGATCATTTACAGGACAAGGTACAGGACCAAGACTGTCTATGTGACAAGAACCATCTACGAGACTGTCTACCGCAGATGTACCCAGTTTGTTCGCAGGGCCACTACTACCTCAAGGCGAAAAACAACCAGCACCAAACGAAAGACGACGAGCACCAAGAGAACATCAACGACGACGAGCACCAGGAGGACTACGTCGACCAGTTCGAAGAGGACGACTTCCACTTTGAATGCCGTCAGAACTGCAAGCAGCACCAGAAGGTCCACTACAACAACTTCGACGACGCCAAAACCTTCCACGACGTCGACAACATCTAGGTCTTCCACTACGTCCAAGCCTTCCACTTCATCGACAACATCCAGGTCTTCCACTGCATCGACAACGTCTAGGTCTTCAACTACTTCTTACTCGACTAGTAGCTCCAGCACCAACCGTGCATTGACCACCTCGTCCAGCCGATCTTCGACGAGCACCACGAGCTCATCCACTTCCACCTCTACTACTTCGTCAACCACGTCTTCTTCGACCAGCACCTCGAGCTCCGTCACACCTACGCCTACTCCCAAGGTATACAGCCTGATGGCCAACTACAACGGCCGAAACTTTTACGACAACATGTACTTCTACACATTCAAGGACCCCACCAACGGCTTGGTTGAGTTTATTGGTCAGAAGGAAGCCTCGTCCATGGGAATGATCAAGACTACCAACGGTGGTCAGGTGTACATGGGCTATGCCACTACTCGTGTTTACCCTCCCGCGACTACGCCGACTTCCACTACCACTTCCGCTTCCACGTCGACTGCTTCTGCCTCCACCTCCACCTCGAAGGCTACAGTGCGTCGTCGTCAGGCTTCGAGCTCGTCGTCGTCTTCTGGGACTCGTTCTGGAAGCGTCAGCACCACGTCGTCTACTTCGACGTCAAGCGCTGCAGCTACCAGCTCTGCAGCACCCATCCCATACTTGAAATCACTTCGCATTTCCTCTTTCGATACCTTCACCACGGGTGTTTTCATCCTCGATGCAACTCACATACCCGTCGGTTGTGGTATATGGCCTTCATGGTGGACCGTCCCCACCAATCCTACTGGTGGCTGGCCGAATGGAGGGGAAATCGACATTGTCGAAGGAATCGCGTTCACCTCTCAAAACACTTATTCAGTCCACACCACGCCCGGATGCAAGATCAACTCGACGACCAACTCGCAACTCGGTAGCTACCAACTTACCAATCTCACCCAGGCGACCAACTGCGCATCTGCCGAGACGGGCAACCAAGGTTGTGGAGTGCAGTCTTCGGTGCGAAATGACTTTGGTGTGGCGTACAACAATCAAGGCGGCGGAATTCATGCTATGGCTTGGGACAAAGACACGGGTATCAAGACGTGGTTCTTCACGCGCGACCAGACACCTGCCGATATCACTGCTGGTAAGCCTGACCCCACCGGTTGGGGTACACCACAGGCCAGCTGGCCGGCTGACAACTGTGACCCCAACAAGTACTTCTTCAACCACGTCAGCGTCTTCTCCAACACAATCTGCGGCGAATGGGCCGGCGACAAGAAACTTTGGAACAACGCTTACGCAGGCCAAACTCAGAGCTGTGCAAAGCTGACCGGCTATCCAACTTGCCAGGCTTATGTGCAGAGTCAAGACTTTGATTTCAGCGAGGCTTACTGGCTGATCAATTCGGTCAAAGTCTACCAGACTAGCAGGACCCCTTAAACACCTCTTGCTTCGAGTGATCTGTCTCTTGAATATGATGGACGGGCGACGAGATGGTGGTCTGGTCGGCAGGATAGCGGAGACATGGCTGGTTTCCTTGTCCACGTAATTTTTCCCTAGATCAATTACCCGTTGCCTGTCCTCTTCCTTTCTCGATACTTGTCACTCTTTTCACACACTGTAGCATAGGCTCTTTCTTGCCCGGACTATGGAAGCTCAGTTTTTGTTCGATGAGTCATCTGCTGACGTGCGCGTCTCTGAATTGCGTTGTCTATCGAGAGCATGACGATCACGAATTTGAGTGCCGGAAGCCGGTGGCTGGCCAAAAATACAACCATCATCACTTATTATCGTTCTTCGCCAACACGACGTCGGTCTCCATGCTCTCGAACGAGCGTGCCGTTCCCAATGCACCACTCGCGACTCTTGTCTTTCACGGCGTTATTCTCGATGCTGATCATCACATCCCTCTCGTAGTCATGCCAGAAGTAAGCTTCGTCCGCGTACACGGGTCGAGCAGCGACTCTTTCGGCAATGGCCAAACGTGTTTGCACAGCAAACCGTACACCACAGAGGCTACCGCGAAGCCAAAGTACCAGTTGAAGCTGTAGATGGGAACAACCAAGCTAATGCTCGGATTGATAGCATTCATGAATCCGGGCAAGTTTGGAAAAAAGGCTGTTGCAAAAGCAATGTACGCTCTCGGGTGGATCCCCCACTTTCCGTAGCTGAAGATACCGTGCGGATGCTTGTACAGCTGTTGTACGTCGAGGATTTGTCGTCCAAGAAGATAGTAGTCGACCAGGGAGATGCCGGAGATCGGACCCAACCAGCAACCATAGGCGCCTAGGAAATTGAGGAAGCCTTGAGCAGAGTTGACCAGGTTCCAGGGTGTGATGAACACAGCGAGGATACCAGCAATCAAGCAGCCTCGGTGAATGTCGATATATGCAGAGCATACGGCCATGGCGTCGGTGGCGAAGGAGATTGCATTGGCGGAAATGTTGACGCCGATAGTGGCGATGAGGAACACGAGCGCACCGCACAACGTCCATGCTCGACTCTCCCAAAGCCCTATCAGCTTGGCTGGATCCCAGGCAGCTTCGCCGTGAAGCGTTAGCGCATAGTCTGCGACGAAGAACCCACAGGCACATGGAATAGTACCTGTGATGGGCAGCAGTAAGACTTGCTGCCACGTCGGTTTGACAGATTTGCAGAATCGAGTGAAATCCGCAATATTAACCGCAACGGTGCAGTAGATCGTCGTCGCCGCGTTCAAGCCGACAATGATGGACCAAGCACCCGCCGTTACTGGGCCCCTTACCAATTGTCCTCCGCCATGTGTTCTGTAAAGTCTAAATACCCCTATAGCAATCAAAGCCGTTGGACAGATGTCCGCCTTGAAGCGGAAGAGCCATTTGAGCTTGTCTACCGGAATCATGGTGATTGCGGTTTGGACCAGCCAAAACATGAAGAAGCACAGAAGCCCACTAGAGGTGATGTTCGCACCGTCAGGTAGATGGTTCGGTATGTTCGCAAACCTTGGCGAGAGGCAGATCAACAGCTGCTTCGTGAGATGCCCACCCGTGACTGTGAGGATGCTGAGCCACATGAGTGCCAAAAAAGCTCTCGCTGCCACCGGAAAAAGGTAGATGCCCCAAGGAGCACGAATGATAACAGGGAAAGCGATGTGGTAGGTAGCGCCAATTACTCTCGCGGCCCACATGACGAAGCCGACGCAGAGAAAGCCGAGAAAGACGGCAGGGATCGCAGCTCGGGCGGTGACACCGGTAGCTGCCATGGAGGCTCCGAGATGCCATGTTGCAGGCGCGAACTGGTCCGAGATCCAGTAGGAGATCCAATCGATGGCTCGCCAGGTTCGTCGTTTCGGCGGGATGGGTTTGAGATAGTGATTGTCGAGAGCGGTTTCTTGCGAGAGGCGAAGCTGGAAGCTACTGTAAGTGTCAACGAGTTTGCCATTCTGGGTCGGCGGGGAAGAAAACCCATTTTCAAGTGGCAACAGCCGGGATGAAATGGGTTTTGGTGAGCGCAGGAAGGGTTGACAAAAGAAGACGACACGGAGCGAGCAAAGCTTGTATATAAGGGCAGCTAAGAATCCCATGCAACCCACAAGCGCATCGTTCTGTTCGACAGGCTACCCAGTGGGACCAGCAGCACATGAATCAACACCCGCACCACTAGCAGAGACAGCGCCGGACGGATGCTTGGACAAGAGTTCAGCGCTGTATGAGTCACTTTCGGCTCGATCGGTAAATTGGGAGGCGACTAGGCTCTCACTTCAAGCTCAAGCCCGGCTTTCTTCTTCGATAGGTGGAACCATTCCCACCAGGCACAGCGAGACAAGGTTTCGTCGCGTGCCAGGTTTGAACTAATTCCTGACTTGCAGCTCGACCTACTTGAAGCTTGTGCTTTTTCAGCAGGAGGGAGGAAGAGGTAACGACAGAGTCGAAGGAGATGTGGCCATATCACAAGCTCCGTCATTCGCTGAGTTGTCTTGCTCCTAGAAGCATGCTGATCCGACGTACAAAATAAGTGCAAGAAGACGATTTGAGCAACTGGGGAGTGCCTACTAAGCGAGATGCAGGCTAATCTTTGATCTTTACCGCGTGTTGTGTCGAGGACTATGCGTCGAGTTTTGTAGGCCGTGTAGGACAGGCAGACGGTCTAGCTCGAGTTTGCGACTGTGTCAAAGTCTATTCAGGAGCAAGCTGCAGTATATCACGAGGTCAACGTTGAAGATGTATCGCTGTTTCTATCGGTGTTTGTTAATACCAAAGGCTGGCAATCACGAATGGAGCTTCTCATTCCATGTACACGATCGTGGATTCGTGAGTGTCGCGGCGCTCTGATCTTGACAAGGACCCTTCGTGCTTGATGCGATCAGCGACACGCGACATGGCGACACGCGATAAATCGTTCAATGTCAGATCTAGGTAAATCACATCACTCCCGTAATGCACAAACCTTGGTCATGCTTAGTAATTGTTTGCAGGGCGGCGAAAGCATTCCGAAGCACGCGATTCTGCGAGTACAAAATCGTGAATGTCGGCGGCTTGGGCGCGCAGAAGCATGCGGGGGAAATGTCCAAAAGTGCCTATCTTAGCCAAAGCACGCCATCCAGTTAGACTCTGACTTCAGACGCATCGACAGATCGCACAATCACGAATCCAACCTTCACTTGCACACTCACAACCATCGAGCGGTGGTGGGTTCTACAGTGTGATGCCATACTTGCACAAAATAGGCAATTTGGCGCACAGCCGCACCCGCTCTGTGACGACTCTGTGGTGACGACACAGGTCGCTGCTTCGCTATCGTGAAAATATTTGTTTGTCCAGGCTCGACACTTGTGAACTGTGTGGATGTGAGTTCTTCCAGAGCGAAATGAGACCCGGTTGAGAAAGTGTTCGTACCACCGGACAGGCAAAGTTGCCATGTGGCGCAGACTGTATAGTCATCCTAGCGTCTCATGATCAGTGTTGCGTGCTTCCCAAGTCGGCTAAGATCTTCTCGCCTCGATATGCAGCTGGCTCTGTCCATATATACCCATTCCAGCTCCTCTAGCCGCGCCTTTCCTGTGAACCACCTCCATCTTCCAGTAGAAGGCTATCACAGAAATGTTGTCCACTCTTCCGCCCATCACTGGTGCATCACACTTTTCCAACAAGTCATCCGGCGATGGCGATGGTGGCTCCGGTGGCTTCTCCGCGTCCCAGATTGCTGCACAGCGTTCGCTCAAGTCTTCCATCCAGGAGCTCACTTCCGGTCAGCACGACGCTGATGCATCCCTGCTCACCCCCTACTCCGAGCTGCCCAAGGAGATCACTGGACCCACCGTGTGGGATGCCGCTTCCTACACTGGCGCCGCTAACGCCTCCAAGTGGGTGCACACGTTCACCGAGCACGAAATCTCGCAACTCGAGTCTGCATCTCAACTCTGGCTCGAATCCGGTCGTGAACTGGGTGAAATCGAACGTTCTACCTTCCCACTCCCTTCTGACCTCGTAGCCACGCTTACCGAGCTTCGCAGGCGTCTGGTTGAAGGCCATGGATTTTACCTCTTCAAAGGGCTGCCCACCAAGCGTTGGGGAAATCGTCTTTCGGCTATCGCCTACCTGGGCTTGGGATCGTACCTTGGAAACGTCGTTTCTCAGAACCGATATGGTCATATTCTCGGCCACGTGAAAGACCTTGGTGAAGACCCTACTGCGATCGACAAGGTTCGTATCTACCGTACCAACGCACGACAGTTCTTCCACACGGATTCCTCTGGTGGAATCGTCGGTCTTCTCTGTCTGCACAAAGCCGTGGAAGGCGGTGAATCCGACATTGTGTCTTCTCACGCGGTTTGGAACCATCTGCAAGCCAACCGTCCGGACGTTGCTGAATTGCTCGCTAGCAACATCTGGCACTTTGATCGCAAAGGAGAAGTCTCGACCATCAATGGTGAACAAAATGGTTGGGTTACGCGCCCCATTGTTCACCTGCGTCGTGGTCAACCTGCCAACCGTCTGATCCTCACTTACGATCCATACTATCTCAAATCCATCCAACGTCACGTCGATGCCGGTCACATCCCGCAGCTGTCCGAGAAGCAGAAGGAGGCAATGCAAGTGCTGGAAGATACTGCCAAGCTGCTGAGTCTGCACATGGTCTTGGACGTCGGAGACATTCAATTCGTCAGCGACGTACACGTGTTGCATGCCAGGACCGAGTACAAGGACCCCGCTCCGCCAGCTCCAAGGAGGCACCTGTACAGACTCTGGTTGGCAGTACCCGTGAGCGAGGGAGGATGGCAAAATGCTTACCCCGACAACGATCTGCAGCGACGTGGTGGTATTCAGGTGAATGACACCAAACCGACCTACCCTCTGGACGGAGAGTGATTCAACGTCGTGAGTTTCTCTCGACCTTCTCATCATCATCTTGCATGTGTTTCAAATTTAGATTCGATACGCCAAATCGGGCAGCTCTGTGTGCGAGGTCGGTGAATGTGTAATGTGCCGCACAGGCAGCGCAAGTGTAGCACTCGTGATTGCAGTTCCCGAAACAAGAATCGACAAGAACGCGGTCGGCGTATAACACTTGGCCGTCTACACAGCGTCTCTGGTCGTCCTCAGATCTACTCCAACGTAGCAAGATCCCTCCTGACCTCTTGCTCGGCGGCAATCTTGGCGAGCTGCATAGCTTCGAGCTTCTCACCGCCTGCCTGTCGCAACTTGAGCTCTTCGATGGCCTTCAATTTCTTGTTGAGATTGCGTACCTTTTTTTCCAAGTTGGCTGCGCTTGAGTTGCCGCCTACCTCTGCAGCACCAGATGAAGCAGTGCCAGCTGATTCTTCTACCACTGTTACACTAGCGCTAGCAGCGTTGGCGTTCTTGCCATTCTGCTGTTGCTTGCCGCCCTTCTTCTTGCCGTCCTTCTGGTTGGTTGCGGCATTGCCGTTGGTGCGTGGAGCGGAGCCAGGTGCACCGGGGATGGCGCGTTTGCGGTTACCTGATCCGGGTGCTTGGTAGGTGCCATTTTGCGAGCCGGAGCGAGCAAGGTCTGGTGTGGAAGCACCTGAGCCACCTTCGTCGATGCGCTTGTAAATGTCTGGTGTACCTTGACCGCGGGCGCCCGGTGGACGGTAAGTTCCCGTGGGTCGCTTGGTGGCGGCTTTGGTTGCCAGGTACGAGGCAGCGGCGGCAGAGGCGGCAGGTGCGCTCGGGATCTGAGCAGGGAAAGCGACGAGACCGGCGTTGGAACCTGGACGCCAGCCAGCTTGGTAAAGCTCGTCGATCATGTCGACGTGAACGAGCTGACCGGTGCAGTGCCAAATCTTGACGCCGTTCTCCACACGCAGACGCGGGCTGAGTGTAGCAGTGAGCAAGAAATGGCCATCGGGAGACCACTGACAGACGGAGCTGTTGCTTGCGTCCATAGAAAAGATTTTGCCCTTAGACAGCTCTTGGCGGTCCCAGACGTCGACGGTGCCAGACAGGTTGCCGAAGCCAGCAATGCAAAAGAGTCGACCCTGTGGGTTAAAGGCGACAAAGTTGCGTGGTTGTGTGCCGAGCTCGGCAATGACGTTGACACGATGGCTGAAGAGCACCGCCTTGGCGGGCATGTAGCCGTAGATGACGATGAATTCTTTCGAGTTGGGGTTCCATTCAAAGTCGTGGATGGGACCTTCTTTGTCGAGCGCAACACGGCAGTCAAAGTCGCCACGAACCGACATGAGGTAAAGGTTAGTTTCACCGTAGTACGATTTGCCGGTCTTGTCATGGTCGGTGGAGGTCATGAACAAGAGCGCAGAGCCGGCCTTGTTCCACTTGATTTGAATCTTGTCGGCCTTGAAAAACGTCTTTTGCGAGACGGGCGCGGGGGGAGATTCCGGGCAAGGGATGAGAGAAGCGAGAGAATAGACGCGAACGGAAGCGGGAGCGCCCTTTTTCTCGCCACAAAATACGGCGATGCTGGGCTTGTCGCCTGGACCAACTTCAAAGCTGGTAATGCCCTCGAGACGCAACCTGCCAATGACGCCCTTGTCGGTAATATGACGAGGCTCGTAGATCTGGAGCTCGGTGGAAACCTGCCTTACACAGTACTGCTCGTTGGCGGTGAATTGAAAGAAGCAGCCTTCTTGCGACTTGCGCTCGAAAGCGGCGACGGTCTCTCCAGTCTCGGTGTCCCACATTTTGAGGTTGCGAGCATTGGAGCCGTCATCAAGCTTGGAGGGGCGCTCCCATGTGCTCAGGAAAGCACCTCTAGGTGAGAACTGGAGGTCGACGACCTTGGGGACCGGAAGATCGCGCTTCACGGACGAGGTGGAGGCAGCACGAGTGTCCACGAGGCGAGTGAAATCGTCCATGGCGGCGGCAAAGGTGCTGCCATCGGGACTGTACTGAAAGACGCGAGTAGCGCCTGTCACCTGGTCAAAGCCGCTGACGGAGGTGTAAGAGGGCGAACCGGTGTTGAGTCCGATGGATTTTTGAGCACGGTAGGCCCACTGCGTGGTAGGCTCACCCACAGCGACCGAGACGGCCGATGGTTCGGACATGGTGGAGAAAGAAGCAGGACTGACACAGCAAGCAAATACGTATCGGTCTTGTTCGAGAGAGAGAGGCGAAGCCCTGTGGGTTGATGTGATTCCTGCAACGATTAAACCGCGATCTCAGGCTTCACCGCAGAAGATCAAGAGCTGTAAGTCAGAGCGAGAAAACGGAGTTCGTCGTTACGTTCTAATGTTGCCTTAGCGATGCAGCGATCCAGGGCGACAGAAAAGGAGCGAGACCGTAAGAAGGAGGGCAAAGGTGTTGGTACAGCCGAAGGACTTGGAGAAAAAGAGGAAGGAGAAGGAGAAGGAGAAGGAGAAGGAGAAGGAGAAGGAGGAGGAGTAGGAGGAGGAGGAGGACAATGAATGAAGCAAAGATGCAGTTGGCCGTCAGTCTCGGTGTAGAAAAGAGGAGAGCTGAAACCTGATCGTGAATTACGAATTTATCAATAAGTTATCACATTAGTTAATTGTGAGTCGTGAATGAATCACGAATTTGGTTGATTATTCCAGAGAACAAAGAGACTCTCTGTTGTGCTGCTGCTGCTGCTGCTGTTGCTGTTGGCTTTTTGACCAATTCATTCACGATTGTGATTCATGATTCACGATTCGTGATTTGTGGTTCACGACTATTAATTATTTTTGAGAAGAATCGCCGAATTTCTAAATTCCGTGTGCTTCGTGGCTGACAAGCGTCAAGGTGAAGGCCAATTCAAACCACACGTGATGGTGTAATGCTGAATTCAACCTCGTCGTGCGTGCCTCTTTTCATCTGTGCCTTTGGTCCATCAGCTTTCGTGATTCGTGATTCACGATTCACGCTTCACACTTCACGGTTCATGATGAAAAATGCTTCCAAGCAAAACTTTCAGGGTCTAACAAGCTCACGTTCAAAATCGCATCCTGCCAGAGTCCAACACTCGTGACTCACGACTCACGCTCACGACTTTTCGTCTGAAAGCACACGCGTTACTCACTCTCCACGCTCTTTTTCAGCAGCACAAGAGCATAGACACAAGCGCATGAGCCAATCACGAACACACCAACACTCACCGCTCACACTCACCTCACACTCACGACTCACACACCCACTCGTGCATCACGACTCTGGGAAGCTCACGACTGACAGCTATCCCTCGTCCTAGCCACCTCATCATCCGCTCTCTGGTCATCTCATCCAGCACGTTGGCATCAGCTGCGTCTCAAGTCCATCATGGACGTAGTCCACGTCGATGGCGCAAAAAAGGCGCCAGGAGATTGGTCGCCTGATGCGTGTCGCACCGTCGCTGCCGAGCTTACAAACACGCTTGATCTCGGTGCCAATCGTCAGCTCATAGTAGAGGCGCTTGTCTTTATTCACTTCTCCGTATACACCTTTGCAGAAAGGCTACTTCGACGTCAAGGCCGCAAATTCCATCAGTCGCCTCGTCACTTTCTCAGCTTCATCGAATACTACGTCCAAGTCTCGAATCAGAAGCGCGACCAGCTCGAGGATCAGCAGCGCTTTTTGCTCGTCGGTCTCGACAAGCTCCGTTCTACCGTAGACCAAGTAGAAGAGCTCCAAAAGAGCCTCGCTGTCAAGCGCACCCAACTCGAGGCCAAGAACGCACAGGCAAATCAGAAGCTGCAGAGCATGGTCAAGGATCAGCAAGAGGCCGAACAGAAACGCGCAGCTTCCATCGAGATTCAAGCCGCCCTCGCAAACCAGGAGGAACAGATCGGTCAACGAAGGCAGGTCGTCATGGCCGATCTCGCAGATGCAGAGCCTGCCGTTCAAGATGCTCAGGCTAGCGTCAGCAACATCAAGAAACAGCACCTCACAGAAGTCCGTTCCATGGGCAATCCGCCTCTTCCTGTCAAAAATGCCATGGAATCCGTCTGCATCATCCTAGGTCATAAAATCGAAAGCTGGAAGACCGTTCAAGCCATTATCCGCAGAGATGACTTTATCGCTTCCATCGTCAACTTTGACACGGATCGTCAAATGACGCGCCAGATTCGCGAAAAAATGATCCGCGACTACCTCTCCAAACCTGGCTACGACTTTGCCACCATCGATCGTGCAAGTAAGGCGTGCGGCCCTCTCGCAAAGTGGGTTATTGCCCAGGTTCGCTTCTCGGAAATCCTCGACAAAGTCGGACCACTCCGCGACGAGGTACAGTCGCTTGAGCAGCAAGCCGAGGATACCAAACTCCAAGCCAGCGAGATTGTCGTTATGATCTCAGAGCTCGAAAACAGCATCGCCACTTACAAAGACGAGTACGCCGCCCTTATCAGTGAAACGCAGGCCATCAAGTCCGAGATGGAGCGTGTACAGAATCGCGTCTCTCGTTCTATGCAGCTCCTTGACAGTCTTTCATCCGAAAAGCACCGTTGGGAAACAGGCAGCCGCACCTTCGACGACCAGATGAGCACCATCATCGGCGATGCTCTTCTCTCCGCTGCCATGCTCGCCTACGCTGGATACTTTGACCAACAGTACCGCCAATCCATGTGGCAGTACTGGTCAGACCACCTCCGTGAGGCACAAATCAAGTTTAAGCCCGAACTCTCGTTTGCCGACTATCTCTCTACCGCCGACGAGCGCCTCGAGTGGCAGGCCAAATCGCTGCCCGCCGATACGCTTTGCACCGAAAACGCCATCATGCTTAAGCGCTGGAACCGCTATCCGCTCATCATTGACCCCTCCGGTCAGGCTGTTGATTTCTTGCTCAACGAATACAAGGTGCAGAAGCTCACCGTCTCCAGCTTCCTCGACGAGGCTTTCCTCAAAGCACTCGAAAGTTCGCTTCGTTTCGGCAACCCCCTTCTTATCCAAGATGTTGAGTACCTCGATCCCATCCTCAATCCGATTCTGAACAAGGAGCTTCGCAAGACCGGCGGCCGTGTCCTCATCCGTCTTGGCAGCCAAGATATCGACTTTTCGCCCTCGTTCAACATGTTTCTTACCACTCGCGATCCCTCGGTCGAATTCTCGCCGGATGTCTGCAGCCGTGTCACCTTTGTCAACTTCACCATGACGCGCAGTAGTCTCCAGAGTCAGTCGCTTGACCAGGTGCTCAAAGTGGAACGTCCAGACACTGACCGCAAGCGTACCGACCTCATGAAGCTGCAAGGCGAGTTTCGCCTTCGACTCAGGCATCTTGAGCGATCGCTCCTTACCGCTCTCAATGAGTCGGAGGGAAATATCTTGGACGATGACAAGGTTATTGGCACGCTAGAGACGCTCAAAAAGGAAGCCGCCGAAGTGACGTCCAAGGTGGAAGAGACAGACGCCATCATGCAAGAGGTTGATCAGGTCACAGCCCAGTATGTTCCGCTCGCAAAAGCGTGCAGCTCTGTGTTCTTTGTGCTCGACCAACTCCACCTCATTTCGCACTTTTACCAGTTCTCGCTGCGCTTTTTCCTCGACATCTTTGACTTTGTTTTGCGCCGCAATCCCCACCTCGACGGAGTGACGGATCCAAAGCAGAGGCTCGACATTCTCATGCGCGATCTTTTCCTCGTCGTCTTTCACAGAACTAGCAAGGCGCTTGCACACCACGACCACGTCATGCTAGCCATGCTGCTTGCTCAGATCAAAGCGCGCGAAGAGGCTCACGCGGATACCCTCGACAGCGAAGAATACGAGTTCTTGCTCGAAGGCGGCAACATTGCAGCAGCAGCAGCGGCGGCGGCTGCTGCTGGTGCTGGGAGCGGGGCTGGTGGGTCAGAACAAGCCAGTCACACCACAAAGCTCAGAGGTGATGGAGAAGTAGAAGCTATGCTCGACGAGGAGCAACTGGTACGCGTTCAAGTGTTCAAACGCCTTGCTTTCTTCCGCACGATAGAGGAACACATGGAAACCCATACAGAACAGTGGTTGACCTTTCTCGGCTCCAACAGTCCAGAAACGGTGGTGCCTGTCTTTTGGCCTCAAGAAGAGCAGAGCCAAGGGCTGTCAGACCAGGTGCGCAAAATGTTGGTTGTCAAGTGCCTGCGCCCGGACCGCATCGTTCAGGCCATGGCTGCGTTCACATCTCGCATCTTTGGCCAGGATGTGCTTGGCGATCCGGGATACGAGCTCGGCAAAATTGTCGCGGAAGAGGTAGATGCGAGTACGCCGATCGCACTCTGCTCTGTGCCCGGCTACGACGCCAGCTACCGAGTCGATCATCTGGTCAAGCTTGTTGGTGCGCGATGCACACCTGTCGCCATGGGTTCACAGGAAGGTTTCACATTGGCGGACCACGCAATCACATCAGCAGCACGCACTGGCAACTGGGTTCTGCTCAAGAATGTCCATCTCGCACCCAGCTGGCTGTCGCAACTCGAGAAAAAGATGCACAGTCTAAAGCCGAACCGCAACTTCCGTCTTTTCCTCACCTGCGAGACCTCGCCTTCGATTCCGGTGAATTTCCTGCGCGCCTCGCGCATTCTGATGAACGAGCCTCCGCCGGGCATCCGTGCTAGCATGCTCGACAGCCTCAAAAGTATTGCACCTGCACGGCTGCAGCGCGGACCGGCCGAAACATGCAGGCTCTACTTCCTACTGGCTTTCTTCCATGCCACACTTACAGAGCGGTTGAGATACACTCCTCTGGGCTGGTCAAAACCATTCGAGTTCAACGATTCGGACGCTGAGGCTGCGCTCGACATCATCGAAGGATGGGTAGCTCAAGTTGCCAAAGGTCGTGCCAATGTTGATCCGCAGCAGCTGCCATGGGACGCCATCCGATCACTCCTCAAGCAGAGCGTGTACGGTGGCAAGATCGACAATGTTCCCGATCAGACATTGCTCGACTCGTTTGTCGATGAGCTCTTTTGCGCAAGCGCGTACGACGTCGACTTTAGGCTTGTTAAGGACGAAAAGGATCCGCTCGTGGCTCCCGATGGCACCAAGATGGAGACTTTTATCAGCTGGGTACAGGCGCTGCCGGAGCAGCAACCTCCGCAGTGGTTGGCGTTGCCGCCGAGTGCTGAAAAAGTGATTGCTGCAGCACAAGGTACAGCTCTGTTGAACAAGTTGGTTAAGATGAAGCAGTTGGCGGATGATGACGATGACGAGACTGTTAGTCATGATCGCAGCGGTAGTGGGAGCGGAGGCGCTCAAGAGGCAACTACTGCCAGAAGTACATCGGAAGGTGGCGCAGCGTCGAGTTCGGCCTCGGTGCAGCCCAGCTGGATGAAGGCACTGCGTGCGAATGCTTTGCAATGGCTAACATTGCTGCCCACCACTGTGACTTTGTTTGGAAGCGATGCTGGTTCCGTCCACGATCCCTTGTACCGCTTCTGGGCACGAGAGCACCGCACAGGCTCGTCGCTGCTCTGCGCAGTGAGAAACGACCTGCAGGAGGTGGTGGCTGTGTGCGACGGCGACTCGCGCCAGACGAATCACAACCGAACGCTGCTGACCGACTTACCGAAGGCGGTCATCCCACAATCGTGGCGTCGGTACTCGGTACCCAAGTCAATGACGCTGGCTGAATGGATTGTCGACCTGCGAGCGCGGCTCGAGCAGTTGGAACGCATCACGCGCGAAGCCAGCGAGCTGGGAGCGGGCGCTAGTGGTGGCTACGACATGGCTGAAGTCGTGCTTGGACTGCTCTTCTCGCCAGGAGCTTACCTCACTGCGACAAGGCAAAGCGTTGCACACGCATCCAACGTCTCTCTTGAGAATCTCTCGTTGCGGTTGTTGCTGAACGACGCGAAAGCAGGTCTGGAACCAGGCAAGTTTGCCATCAGAGGGTTGAAGTTGCAAGGCGCCAACTGGGACCCGGAAGCCAAGCGCATCAAACTCAACGATGGTGGTGTTACAAATCTTGGTCTGACAGCGCTGGTGTGGGAGCAGCAGCAGCAGAAGCAGGGCGAAGGCGCCGAGGGTGCGGAGCAAGGCAAGGTGCGTATTAGCGTCTACTTGAACCAGGACAGGAGTCAGGCGCTGTTTGCGACCATGTTAGATGTCGATGTTGGCGTGAAGGGTGCCACTGTGGCTCAGAGGGCGGTCGCTTTGCGTGCATCGTAGTATGGTCACTCTTGCGAATCGCACCATTTGGTACTAGATCATGAATGTCTGTGTGTGATGCGTCGTGCATTGGGGTATATAGAAATACATCAACATCAGTGAGGTCATTAGGACGATTTTTGCAGATCCGACCAGAGTTGGGAAAGCTGTTGGAGTTCGTCGTGCTCTTGATCTGATAGCTGCGCTTGCGCGTGTGTGGATGTGGTGGTAGATGCGGGGTTGAGCGTAGCAAAGCTTTCCTTGATGCCAGCAGTGACTTTGTGCCAACGTTGTGTTAAGCTTGAGCGTGTCTGTGGGTCGCCTAGGAAGATTTCTGACCAAGAGACTTGTTTCGGACCTACGACTTCTGGAATTACTGAATAGGAAATTGACTGCCTTGGTGTTGTTGTGGATGCAAGGTACTCGTGTGGGTTGAGCCCGAGCGATTTCCACCGTCTCGCTAGCGCTGCATGTTGTTCCTGAATCCACTCGGGTTCTTGCGTTACCGATGGTTTTGTGGACAAGGGCCGAGGATGAAACCTGGACAAGAAAGAGTTTGTCGAGGGTCCACACGGAGGATTCAGGTAGAATAATACGCGAGAATTGAAGTCGATCGTGTCGTCAAGCAGAGCTGTGTGGACACGGTGTGTGCGAACATCGGCTTTGCGCTGTGTGGTGATCATAGCATGGTTGAATGCGAACGATGTTACGACGGTGAGCAGAAGGATCGGCGGGATCGACGAGGGGGCGAACCAGTGTGGTTTCGGCGAAGACATTGTGAGATTGGGCTCAATCTGTCTATGAGTATTGCCAGTGCAGATCGTCACTTGATGAGCCCCGTTACGATCTCTGTCTGTCTGTGTGGCTTGTATAGACGCTATTGACGATGAGGATCGAAGAGCAGAAACGAGATGCATTTCATGATTCGTGATTCTGATTCTGCTTCTTCTCGCTTGCCAATTGTTAGTCATCACCCGAGTCAAACATCCGAGTTCCGGACCGAGCGCGTATCGGTCACAGTCACAAGTCACGAGTCACGAGCATTCACGATTTGGGTGGTTCGAGGCTCAGAAAGTCACACAGGTGTCACTTTGCGCCGTGAGCACACGTCTTTTCTGAGTCGTGAGTGTTGGTCTCTCTGCTCTGTGTGTGTGTATGTAGCTTCCATCTCCACTGCTTCAAATCGCGAGCAACGAGCGATAGTCGACATGTCGACCACTGCTTCCGTGAAAGAGCTGACGTCCCGCCTGGAAACCAAAAAGCACATCTCCTTCCTGCTCAGATGCCTGCGCATGCTTCCTCAACCCTACACTTCGGCTGATGACCAACGAATGACGCTCGGCTACTTTGCTATCTCTGGACTTGACCTTCTCAACGCAACCAACAAGATCCCCACCGAGGAGAAAGTCGAGCTGATTGATTGGGTGTATGCGCAGCAGCTACCAACGGGCGGATTCCGCGGCTCGCCCAGCACCACCTCGCCATGCTCTTCTTCTACCACATCGGCCTCAGGAGGAGCAAACATAGCTATGACTTACGCAGCACTTCTCGTCCTCGCCATACTACGGGATGACTTTGCACGCCTCGATCGTGAGCCGCTCAAACGCTTCATCAGCTCACTTCAGCATCGAGATGGCGGGTTTGCAGCGGAGCAAGCAGTGGTGGGAGGGATCGTCGATCGAGATCCAAGGTTCACGTATTGCGCTGTTGCGATCTGCTCAATGCTCGGTGAAGCAGAAGAAGGAGTGATGGATTTGGAAGCGTTGCAAAGCTTTTTGCAAAGGTGTCAGAGGTACGATGGTGGGTTCGGAGCTAGTGAGTCGCACGAAGCGCATGCCGGGATGACATACTGCTGTGTTGCTGCGCTGCATTTGCTTGCTCGGAATGGTCCTGAATGGGAGAGGAAAAACGAGGCGGTATCCTGGCTTGTGCATCGTCAAGTAGCCCCCACCTTGGAGCAGGCTGCCACAAAGACAGCACCATCACGAGTCACGCCTCCGGATTCCGAATCAGAATCGTCAGACCAAGAGCAAGAGCGAGAGCAAGACCACCTCACCGGCGGCTTTCAAGGTCGACCAGCGAAACTGCCTCCAGACGTATGCTACTCCTTTTGGAATGGTGCATGCTTGTCGCTGTTGGAGCAACACGACCTGATCGATAGCTTCGCCGATGCGACCTACGTCTTGTCTGCACAGAGCAGAGTCGGTGGGATAGCCAAGATACCAGATGACCATCCGGATCTGTTACATACGTATCTGGGCTTGGCTTCACTGTCCTTGCACCAAGCAGCATCAACGGAAGCAAAATCGGGAGGTGCAGGAGAAGCAGGGGCAAGCATCGACTTTGGATTGAAACCGCTCGATGCAGCTTACAACTGCAGTATGACGACCAAAGAGTGGATACGAACGCAGCTAACCAAATAGGTGACTGCAAGATCGGGACCATGAAAACCATGAAATTCTCACAGAGTGAGTGCATGCGGAAGGGGCTGTAGTTGATGCTGCTTCTGTGCAGCTGGATTAGATGGTACAACTCAGCGCCTTGTGCTTGCTCAACGGACAGTCACTGGGTATTGCGAACTTGGTCTAATTGGAACTCGAGCAATCAGCCAATTTCGGGCGCCGGACAGTGTGCAAAGTAACGGTCAGCCCTTTCCTAGATCTGGACGAGACCAAGGCGGCGCTGCTTCTCAGAAAGTTGGATCTGCTCAAGCTCCTCTGCGCCTCGTCCATTCTCGGGCTTGCATGTTCAGTCAAAGCTCTTGGAAAGCAAGTGTTCCGGGCAGTGTCTGGACAGTGGCAAGTGGCTTTCTCACACGCAGCAGCTGTTTTTTTGAGTGAAGATATATACTAAACATCATGGCAAAAGCGGTCTACCTTTCTCGATCCTCTCTGCACCACATTCGTGACTGGTCATACATACATTCATGATTCTCTCATCAGAGTTGCAGAGTTGTGAATCGTGAATGCAGTCGAGCCTCAGCGAATGCGGACAAAGTGAGGATGACGAATCGGGTAAATCGTGCTCCCCGATACGAGTGAGGTTTGTGGCGCGAGTTTTGCACGTTACGTGTGTGTGATTTTGGCCTGATTCAGTCACTGAATGGTGAATAATCAATCACAGAGTGAATCGCGCGACGCACCGACCAAATTCAAAACCAACCAACCCCAACGCTTGCTCTGCCTTTGTGCGCTGCTGCTGCTGCTGCTGCTGGTAACAAAGTTGACTTTAGAACTGGAAGAAACACGAACGGGCAGAACACACACACACACACATATACCTCTCTTCCGCTCGCAATTCTCTGCCCTGCCAACACCACCCTGCTCCTCGATCTTGACCGACATCTACGTGTGGCCGCATCTCCTCTACAGGGACAGCTGCACCTCGGCCACATTCTGTCATCATGGGTCTCCTCTCGTACATCCTCTTGGGGTTCACCCACCCGTCTGAACTTCGTGCCATGATCGGATACAAAGTGTGGCGTGACCCTCTCAACGATATCAAAGCCAACCCGCAAGCATCCGGTTGGGATCGCCAACGCATGCGAGACTGCTGGGGCTTCCTCGATCTCACCTCTCGCTCGTTTGCCGCGGTGATCAAAGAACTCAAGGGCGAGCTATCGCGCGTCATCTGTCTCTTCTACCTCGTTCTGCGTGCCCTCGACACGGTCGAAGACGATATGACGATCCCTGCGCAACGCAAGATTCCCCTGCTAGTCAACTTTTACAAGTATCTTGAACAACCTGGTTGGAACTTTACCGAGAGCGGGCCCAACGAGAAAGACCGTCAATTGCTCGTCGAATTCGACAAAGTCATCGCAGAGTACCAGCTGCTCGACGTCGGATACAAGACCGTGATTTCGGACATCACCGCAAAGATGGGCGCCGGTATGGCGAGTTACATCGAGTTGAGTGCTAAAGGCCCCTTGAAGGTGGCCATGTGGAAGCACTTTGATTTGTACTGCCACTTTGTCGCCGGCCTCGTGGGAGAAGGTCTGTCGAGGCTCTTTAGCGAGAGCAAGTTGGAGAGACCTTGGTTGGGACACCAATTGGAGCTGTCAAATCACATGGGTCTCTTCTTGCAAAAGACCAACATCATCAGAGACTACGCCGAGGATTGCGAGGAGGGACGTTATTTCTGGCCTCAACAATGTTGGGGTGATGATTTCGCCAAGTTCGAATCACAACCCGATGTCGCCAAGGGAATCATCGAGATCAAACCAGGACATTTCCGACCAGCCGACAACGAGCTGGGTCAACGTAGCATGTACGTGCTATCGTCGATGTTGCTCGATGCCATGTCACACGCCACACATGCATTGGACTACCTCGCTCTTCTCAAGGAGCAGTCGGTATTCAACTTTTGCGCCATTCCGCAAGTCATGGCGATTGCCACGCTTGAACTCATGTTTAACAACCCGGACGTGTTCAAGAAGAATGTCAAGATCCGCAAAGGCGTCGCGGTCGGCTTGATTCTACGAGCGGTCAATCCACGCGATGTTGCCTACACGTTTTTGCACTACTCCCGCAAGATGCATGCGCGCTTATCTCCCGCTGATCCCAACTTTACACGATGGTCCGTCGAATTGGCACGCATCGAACAGTGGTGTGAGACTTACTATCCGTCGTTTATCGCTGCTGCGAGCGAAGGCAAACCTACCGATATCCGAGCCAATGCGCTGCGAAGCTGGTCCGAATCACGTCGGACCCAAGCACTCATCCTCAAACAAGCCAAGCTCAATGGCAGTGATGCTTCGACTCTGGATGCCAAATCGGTGCTCGAAGCGGCGCAAAACTCGGCTCTGGATCCACGTGATCTTATGACCGAGGACGAAAGAGCAGCGCAAGACAAGAGAGATCGCGATCAAATGGTCAAGTTCTTCCTCATCATCTTGGTAGGCATGGTGACGTTTATGGGCATCGTGGCATTGATCACGTGGGAGATTGTGTGGTGGTGGACCATGGATACCCCGGATCCGCTGAGCGTGTATGTCAAACATGCGTACTATCTCGTCAAGACCCAAGGGTGGTCGACCGTCAAGGAGGTGCTCAGAACCACCAGGTTGAGCTTCGAACATGTTTGGAAGCACGGTTTGACGTCGCCGCCCAAGTTGGAGCTGTGAGAGCACCCTGGTGTGCGCAAACAAATGCCAGCTTACGTGCGCATCAATCGTGTCTGAGTCCTATCGAATCGTATCATATTCTTGTCTCTTGATCACGCATGTTTGTACTCGCGGCTGTCTGTGCGCGCACATGATTCGAGCGTGAACTACTCAGACACAAGACGTGCATCGACAAGAAGCGCAAATCTGGATTGCATTCGTGTTTAACGAACCATGTATACCTGTACGAGCTGAGTCTCGACTTTCTTCTTGGGCTTGGCTGCGGACGTCTGGTGAGACTCTTGCTGCCTCTGTAGGGGTACGTGCAGATAATGCAGTTCAGCCTCGAGCTGACGCGAATGTTTGGTGTCCTGTCGGACGACGATTCGGCCTTTGATCTTGTCGCCCTTGGTGACGCCGATGATTGGGTGTTTGAGGACGAACAGCGTTTGTTGCCAGTGCGTTTCTTTGCTGTACGGCGACGTGGAGAAGCTGACCAACTTGCCAGTGGGTACGTGATCAGGATTTGGATCGGGGACGAATTGATTTTTGGTGAGGTCGAGACCGTGAACGTCGTTGACTTGGAGCGAGAAGGATGCGCATTCTCGCGTGGCGTCGGCAGGAACTCGAGCCATGGGGAAGAAGAACGTGTCGAACCACGAGATGAAGCCATGCACTTGGTCGGAATCGTGCTGGATGGTAAGTTCGAATTCGGCCTCGGGCTCGGGTTGCTGTGGTGGCAAAGCGTACAGATCCAGGTCGGCAAACACGCTGGAATCCGAGACTACCTCGTTGGCCTCGAGCACATCCACAAACGCCTCGTCCAACAGACCAGTGGTCATGGACGACATGTCAAATCCATGCACGTTGTCCCAAAACTTGATCTTTTCGTCGATCAACTTGCGACTTGAAAACGCAGCAACATGCATCGTCATGCGGTTAGGCGCTAGAATCCCGGTTTCACGATTCAGGTATCGATCGCGCGCCACAAGCACCGAAGGTAACATGTTCTCGTACAGAAGAAAGTATCCCATCCACTCGGAGACGAGCACGTCCACTTTACCCTCGTACGGCTTGAGTTCCGAAGAAAGGTCTTCCAGTTTGCCACGGTGAACTTTGACGATATGTCCAAACCCATTGGCTTCGACGTTCTGCTGTGCACGCTCGACGATGGCCGACGCATCAATGGCGATCACCTGCTTGGCACCGGCACGTGCGGCGAAGAGCGACAGGATTCCTGTACCACAGCCGACGTCCATGACGATCTTGCCGCGGATCAGGTGGGCGTTTTGCGGATCGAGCAAGAACTGTGCATAGGAGAGCGTGCGTGCGGAATCGGAGATCATGGTCTGGTGGATCGAGTTGGTCGAATACGAGTCAAAGTAGAGCACATCATCGTCGGCGTCGTTGGCGCCACGACGTGTGCGCGCTGCTGCCGACGAGATCGAGGCCGAGGCGAGCTGAGAGCGTTGAGCGCAAGAGAGTGGTGCAGACGACGATTCGGTGAGATCAGTCGACGAGAGTCCGAGGCTGGAAGCATGCATGGTGCGTAGTTCGTCGAATGCTGCTTTAGCTGTTGCCAGTTGCTCTTCCAGTTGCTTGATTCGCAGCTTGTCCTCGGAAAGCGGCAGAGGCGCGCAATCAGCTTGCGATTTCGAAGCCTCCTCCTCGGTCAAAACATCAAAGTCCAACTGCAAAAGCCCATCGTCCTCAAACCCTTGCACCGGTTTCAACTCGTTGTCGTCTTGCAACCACTCTTCTTGCGCACTCACACCATTCACCTGCTCCACCGTCAACGCGTTCCGCCTGACACGATTGATCAAACGGATCACCTGTAACGTATCCAGCCGCAGCCTCCTGACAATGTCCACCAAATCGCATCCGTGCTTCTTGGCATCTTCCAGCGCCTCGATCGGAGAAGCAAACGATGCTCGTTGACCTGTCGCAGCATCAGCAAAAAGTGCAAGCGTCGGTGCAGCCGGATTGCTGTCGTCCGAGCGCCAGTCGTCGTAATCGTTGTCGTCAATCGAGGAGTCCGATTCAGAGGCCGAGATGTAGTCCGATGGATCTTTGTGTGCCATTTTGCTTGCTACAGCTCGGTCGTGATATTCAAAATCAGGTGGTAGTTTCAAGTTGATGCGTTGATGCTGATGAAAAGCAAAAACATTCATCATTCATCATTCGTGATTCGTGATTCGTGATTCGTGATTGCGTGTCAAAGTCACCAGTCACCAGTCACCAGTCACCAGTCGTCAGTCGTCAGTCATCAGTGTGAGTGTGGAGCGGATTTCTCAGAGTTTTTTTTGAGTTTTTTTTCTTTGCTTTTTTTGTTTCATTTTTTTCTTCTTGTTTCCGGATCTTCAGCGTGATTCGTGATTGAGCTGCCAGATTCGTGAATTTTTACCGACTTGTGATTGAAAAGGAACGACGTTCACGGTTGGTGCGTTCGTGTTGTAATCGCTAGGATGTTGTATGTACAAGCATGTGAGCGCAAGGAGACATCATGCACGGAGAGAGGCGTTGAAATCGAATCACGCCTCGAAAACACCCGCGACGACGGTTAGCATCATGACGTCGATCTCTGGATGGTTGTCTTGCATGTATCTGTCCATCTGTATGAACGTGTTCATTGCTGGTCTATCAGCGGCGGTATTTGACTTGTGCTGAGGGAACATTTCGTCGGCCACGAGACCAGAGGCGTCGATCCACAATTTCGAAGCGTCCCTCGGCTCGGTCGAGTCTAGCTTGACGAGTCTACCTGAACTAGGTGCGGATTTCTTCAACTTGTCAATAATTCGCGAGCTAGTTCTTGGTTTGGCAGCAGCCAGTTGATCTGGTTCAAGACGAAGCACTAGGTCAATGGACCACGAATAGATGCCGTGACGAGCGACGCTCTTGAGGTGGTGACGCTGGTATCCGGCGGGTGGAGCGCTCGGAAGATTCCAGCTGAGAATCTCAGCATCAAACGCGACAACCGACCAGATAACCCCAGGATGGTTCATCTCTAACGTCAAGCTGCGCGTGCGCGCCTCGAGATCGATTACCTCGTTGACCGCTTTTACAGTGAAGTGGTACGTTTCTGGTGCAGGATCGGCGTACTTTGTGCTGAAGGAAGCGGGTGGGCCGGGCAACTGGAACTTGTACGGCGTGAGGAAGGCCGAGACGGGGTAGAGGATGTCAAAGTCTGGATTGTAGTCGTTCATCTCCATCAAGCTCGCCTGGCTCTCGGACGAGATGCCAAATTGTGACTGAAGCTCGTCAGAGAGTGCTTTGAAGCCGGGCGCCGGATCGGCAGCACCGACGTTCATAAACCACTGGTTCGAGGTGATGTTCTCCACCTGGTGAACAAAGAGTCGTTTCGGGTGCGCTTCGTCGAAAGGTTTCCATCCAGGACTGGCAAATACGGCCATGACGGCGGCGGTGACGGCGAGCAAACCTAGGATGGTGCGTTGCAGGTTCTCAGACGTGTATCGATGAGCGAGAGGAATAGCGAAGGGCAGGCTGAGGAATGAAAGAACAGCAACGATGCTGGCGATGATGTGATCGGCAGGTGATATCTCGCCCATTCTACCCGTGAGAGGCACAAAAAGGTCGAGGAAGCTCGCCATGCCCTCGGCACCGACGATACCCGGGATAATGGTCATCAGCGGGTAGATGTACGCCGAGACGCGCTTGTCTGGCGCAATCAGCTTATCCTCGATCTGACCTACACCGATCAGTACAAAGTCGTTAAGCGTGGTAGCGAGCGTGAACGTCAACGAGGACAGCGCCATGAGATAAGCGCTTCCGATACCAAACGCATTCATACCGAGCAGGCCGAGGTTGAAAAAGATGCCGAGACCCGACAGACTGGAACGCTCCAAGTACGGTCGCTGGTACGGCTTGCACAGCTTGGCGGTGAGAAGCTGCACGATCAACACACCAGCAACCGCAGGGGGCGCATAGAGGAGGATAGCAAAGAATTCATGCGAGTACCACGACATGCCCTTGCCAAAAGCCCTGGTCATGATGACGGCCACAACATTGGCACCGAGCACGCCACCGATGATGGACACAATTGCGGAAAGAGCGCTGAGGATGGTCAAGTTGAGTGCGCTGATGGCTGACTCGGAGCGGACGACTGAGGAGAGCTGGAAGTTGACAAAGGCAGATAAACCCATGACGATGCTCTTGAATGCCTTGTTCGAGATGAGAACGAAGAAGCGATTGGCGATCGAAAAGTAAATGGGCAGCGTGTGGCGTGTCTGGTGCGGCTCGATATTGCGAAGCAGGGTATGACTGCTGTTTTTGAGGCAGAGATGTTCGATGATAGCCAGCGTGTTTTCACCGAAATGCTGAGTTGCACCAGGCTCAAGGTACTGGGGAATGTCCTTGCGTGTGTGGTAGAAGTACGAGTTACCGACCAGGGCCATGTCGAGACCGCTGAGATTGTTGCCGTACTCGACAAACTGACGAAAGTCGGTATCGGATAGGATGAGACCGGTGGAGAAGACGTCGTTGGCGAGCACAGTTCCAAAGGGATGAGGTACATGCGAGTAGGCCTCAATCATTTCGGCGCTGGTAGCCTGGAAGAGGAGTTCGGGACCCGAGGTACCGCAAGCTTCGAGGTTGACGACGGCTTTGACGCCAGCGTTGGTCTGGTTGTGCTGGGTGATGTAGAGGTGACTGGCGTCTTGGAGCGACTCTTCGCCGTCGTTGAAGAGGAGAACGACCGAGTTGTAAAGCCTACGTCCGGTGTTGGGTAGCGTGAGCACACGAAGCGCCTCCATGAGGATGGCGACACCGATACCGTCGTCGGCTCCACCCGGGCTGGGACAGGTGCTGTCGAGATGGGCGTTGAGAAGCAGACTGTTGGCCTTGCTCTCGTCTGTACCGTCCGAGATACGTACGACGAGGTTAGACATGGAGTAGTACCGCTTCCAGACGACGTTGGACATGAAGTCGAAACGGTGGGCGCCGTCGCCGATCTGCTTGTACACCTCGACTTGGGTTTGTCCGGGTGAATCAGCAGTACCTGTGTTGTGGTGGCCCTCATAGCGACGCAGCACATTCTCGAGCCAGTTTTCGGCGTCCAGGTGTTCTTTGGTGCCGACGATACGATAGCCGATGTCGACCGAGAGGTGGTGCATCACACTGACAGCGTTGGCCTCAGAGAACAAGTGGTAAAACTTTGGTGACTCGCCTGACGTGTTGGCAGCTTCGGAGCCGGCAATGGGTGGATGGTAGGCGGCTGCATCGGCTGGGGTGACTCCAGATGCAATGACTGCGGTTGGACCACGAGGCGAAGGAAGCTTGTAGTGGAAGTAGAGCGTGATGGAACCGAGCAAGGAAAGCAGACCGAGCACAAACAGGACGAGGAGACCTGATTTGGGCGTGCGCGTGTAGTTCTTGGGATCAACCTGACGAGCACGCTTGGCTTGAGCATACTGACGGTACTGTGCAGCAACGGCGGCCTGGTCTGAGGTCATGGGCGCGCCATTGGTCGAGGTAGCGTCGGCAAGGGTGACGCCGTTGGAAGGCGTGCGCGACGAAGCAACAGCTGGAGCAGCAGTTGGAGTCGCAGCCTTCTTGGGCGTGTTCCCTCTGCGTTTGTTAGAAGGCATTCTGAGTTGCGACACAGCTGTCGTATGCGGAACAGCAGTGGTGGTCGACAAGGTACGAGGCAGTATTCGTGATTGTAACTCACGACTGTACGCGTTTCTTCTCGAAGTGGGCCCGAGCGCAGTGCTTATTTCGTGATGAATTGTGATTCCCTTCTTCGCTTTGGCTGACGGCAGTCACCAGGCACGAATCACGAATCACGAATAATGTAAATTGACAACGTCTTCCGGAGCACACGACACAGAGAGTTGGTGTACAAAACAGCATTCAGCACTCAGCACTCACGACTCACGACGACTGCCTCATGGGCAAAATAGACGCAACTGGTGTGAAGGTGTAGAAGAGCATCTATGCTTGCACCACTTTCGATCTCGAAGCACAAAGTCTGTGATGCGAAACACAAACCTTTCAGCGAGTATCGGCTTGTCAGAGCACAACCGGGTGAATCTGAGCTTCGTAGCCCCAGGTAGCATTACAGCTAGTTAGTTCGTTAACTGAAAACACGAATAAAAAGGATGGTGACAAGAGTGGGATTCGAACCCACGCCCGAAGATAGCAGGTTTTTCTGAAGGTTCAGAATATCTTCCTTAATGCTACGCCTTAGACCACTCGGCCATCTTGCCTTTTTTTAAACTTGACGTTGAATATTGCATATACATTTACTCAGAGCTGATATCTTGAGTTGCCACGCCAACGTTATCGTCACACTTTCGGCTGCTCGGAAGCATAACTTTGAGCAATCGTCTGAATGTGTAACTTCTTTACATTCACGATTGACACGAGGCCTTTGTGCTTCGTGTTTTGTGCTTCCCACTAGCAGAGGAAACATGCTTTCCTCGGTCGCACGGTCCAACGAGCTGCGAACGAGCTGCGATCCTCTGTGACCAAGTGTTGAAGAGCAGTCCACCAACTTGTACCTCTTGCCTCACAAAGTCCACCCTAATCTCAGGCCAACATGAGCAAGAGGATCCTTGTCGACTGCCACACGCACATCTACACCAAACGGCTTGTGTCGCTGCTGCGGTCGCGGACGGTGAATCCACGCATCCACACCAACTCAACCGATGGATCCGAAAAACTCGCTATTCTTCCGCAGGAGGTCTCCGGTGGACGCACTGTCGGTGCTCAGTACTGGGATGTGGGCAACAAGGTGTCCTTCATGAACCGTCACTCGATCGATGTCAGCATCGTCTCGCTGGCGAATCCGTGGTTGGACTTTCTGGATGCTTCTCAAGCCGTACTTTCAGCCGAGGAGTGCAATGCCGATCTGGAGCAGTACTGTCATGAGGCTAGCCAACTCTTTTCCTCTTCCGAGACGAGCAGTGAGGTGGAGGCGAAAAGGAGGATCAAGGCGTTCGGTATCATGCCGCTGGCAGAGGGTGTTCATCCGAAGCAAGTTGTCCAGAGTTTAGAAACGATTGCACAGTCGCCGAGTCTGTGTGGTGCTATTCTGGGGTCGCGCGGTCTGGGAAAAGGGTTGGACGATCCTGTGCTTGAGCCAGTGTGGCAGAAAGCTGCCGAGTTACGTCTTGTGCTGTTCCTCCACCCCCATTACGGCGTCGGTGCCGATGCTTCTCAACCGTCGGGTCTATGGGGCTCGCAAGACAACGGCCACGTGCTGCCGCTCGCTCTTGGATTTCCGTTCGAAACAGCCGCCGCCACCACGCGACTCATCTTGGCTGGAGTTTTGGACCGTCATCCCGATCTGCGTCTGCTTGTCGCACACTCGGGGGGAGCACTGCCTATCCTCTCGTCGCGCTTGGCAAGTTGCGTAGCTCATGATCCCCGCGTCTGCAACCGTCTCTTACACGACCCGCGTTACTACCTCGGCAAACTCTACTACGATGCTGTAGCTTACGGTCCCGAAGAACTCGAAGCTGTCGCCAATATCATTGGTCGTTCCGAGAGATACAAGAGTGGCACAAGCACAAACGCTCCAGTCGTGAATCAGCTGGAAAAAGGCGTGGACAGGATCATGTTTGGTACTGATCATCCCTTCTTCCCTCCCACAAAGCAGGACGGTACCGTGATCACGGATGACCAGACCGAGACGTGGAGGTCGGTAACGGAAAACTTGGACGCGATTGACCATGTTCCGAGCTGGACTCGCCAGGCCAAGTCGAGCGTGTTTGGTGAAAACGCCATCAAGTTGTTTGACTTATAAGCAGATGTTCTCTCGCATGTACACATGGTCATTTGCAAACAGCTACTTTCTCAGATCCACAGCATGGCCTGCAAGTATTTAGGCAGTTCAGCCGTACCTGACATGCGAATGAGCTGAACATCCCAGCTTGTCAGCAGATGCGAACCAGTCTTCTGATTCGCGCATCGTTTGGTGATCAGCATAATTGATCGTGATGCTTTGCACGGTGCTGTAGGCGTTGAGCGCTTCGACGCCGTTTTCTCTGCCTAGGCCGGAAGGGTTGGCGCCGAGACTGGATGCGTTTCCGGAGACATGACCCGTAGGAGCTATTGCGCCCCACGGACTCGAGGCGTCATTCCGATGATGCGTGTTGAGCCATATAATGCCCGCTTTGATCTGCGGTACGATGCGGTGGAAACGTGCATGATCAGTCGTCCAGACGCTTGCGCCCAGACCGAAGCGGCAATCATTGGCAAGTTGGACAGCATGTGCATCATCTCGAAACGGTACAACACAGACGACTGGACCAAAGATTTCTTCCTGCCAGACGGTGCTGCTGCGCAGCGCTACTTCTTGGTCGGTGGACAGAGTGCTCGAGCCGCACCTTACCGCCGAGGCGACCAGGATGGTGGGTGGGTAAAACGCGCCAGACGATAGAGCGTGGCCGTCGAATGCCGAACCACTGGGCTTTCGTCCACCGGCGATCGTCTTCCATCCGGAGCGAGCAGCGCTTTGAACGCTAGCTTGGACCTTTTGCACATGTGCAGCGCTGATGAGCGAGCCGAGCAACGTGTCTGGGTTCTGAGGATCACCCATACGACGAGCAATGCTGTCGGCCCTATCAGCGAAGCGAATGACAAACTCGTCAAAGATCTTTTCGTGCACCAGGATTCTTGTTGCCGAGACGCACGTCTGGCCGCTCGCTACAAAAGCAGCAAACGATGCGCCGTTGACGGCCAAGTCGAGCGGACAGTCGTCCATGACGATCAGTGGCGCTTTGCCTCCGAGTTCAGTGGTGATAGGAATCAGCCTCTCGCCCGCTTGCTTTGACAAGAGCGTGCCTATCCTTGTTCCGCCGGTGAAATCAATTTTGCGAATATATGGCGATTCTACAAGCAATTTGGCTGTCTCGGCGGCGCCAGGGAGGATTTGGACAATTCCATCTGGAATACCGGCTTGTTGGATCATAGGACCCAACTCGAGCACGGTGAGAGGAGCCACCTCGCTGGGCTTGACAATGACGCTGTTACCCGCGGCGAGCGCTGCAGCAAGCTTCTTGACCGCAATCAAGAGTGGATGATTGAAAGGCGTGATCTGCAGAACGACGCCAAGCGGACGTCGTGCTTTGTAACCTAGCAATTGACCGCGTAAGGGTAAAGTGCTACTCTCTCCGACACGGATGAGCGATGAGTAATAGTCAAACCATTCGTAGAGCCTAGCTAGCTGTGCGCGGAACTCTCGAATACAGCGACCTGTCTGTTGGCTTTCGAGCAGAGCGAGCTCAGGCGCCCGCTGTCGTAGAATCTGAGCTAGCCGATAGAGACATTCGGCACGAAAGTGGATCGCTTCGGGCGAAGACCAATGTCCGTGACCGTGTGCAAAGGCAGAATGTGCATCGTCGAGAGCCTGTTTCACCTGCGAGGTGGTCGGAATGGCTATGGAGCCGATGGGCAAAGTTCGAGCAGGGTCCATAATTGCGAGGCGTGATGCGCAAGAGGACGAAGTGGCCTGATGAAAGCTACCGCTGATCCATGGACCTGCGTCATGCATGCTACAAGTTGATGACGAAGAGAAGCTCGATACTTTTGAAGCGGTGATTGAGAGTGGCAATGGCAATGGCAGTTGTAACGAAGGCAAAGTAGTAGTGCTTCGAGCGCAGCGACTCGGCAACGTTCTTCGCAACTGATTCAATCGCATTTCGAGCATGATGACGGTGCTGTTTTAGCACTCGCACCGCAGATCCAAGCGACGTTTCTGTTCTGTCTTGTCGGGAGTTACGTGATCTTGCGCTCGCTGTCGCTACTTGGATCACTCGCACGCTCTGTGTAAGCCGGCGTCCATCGCGGTGCACGATGGTGGTCGAAAGGAGAGAAGAAACAAGTCAGACGCTTGCACCGTGCGCTTCCGTGTTCCGTGTTCCTTGTTTCACTTTCGGATGTTCGGAATCACGAATATCTTATCTTTACTTGTTATCTTTGTTATCTATTGCTGTCCTTCCATTCGTGATTCGTGTTCGTGTCCGGGATTGACGATTGACGATTGACGATTGACGACTCACGACTCACAACTCACGGCTGTTTGTGCCACACAGCCGCGAACGCTTTGGAGCCGGAGCGTAGTTGTGATTGCGGTCGTTCTTTGCGAGCATCCAAGCTTGCAGCGTTGGGTGCTTGTTGGGCGTGCGAATCGTGTATCAGCAATGTGCCAAACGCTCGCTTGGCTGGGCGCAATGAGTAGAGTGCATTCATCGTACATGCTTGTAGCACCAAGGTGTTTGTCAGTCGGAGTCCAGAGTCGGTGCGGAGGGGTGCAAGCGTCGCGTGAGCATTCCCGATCTGATCAAAGACCTTGGACAACTCCAGACTACCATCTCGCTCGTTCGACGCTCGTCAAAGTTGGCAAAGATTCGTGATTCTACATATCCACGATCTTTCTGTTGAATAGTCACGATGGTCTCTGGCCTCACTCTAGCAGGACGTTTGCTCTCTCGCCATGCAACGGTCTTGTCGGCACTCGAAGCAACCGCGGCCTCATCAACGCTGCGTTGGCGAGCGATTCAGACCCATGCAGCTTTACTTGGACCCACACGCAGACCTAGACTACAGGTGAACCTCCGAAGCGCATCCGCTGGTCCTACGACGTCAGGCAAGCGTTGGCTGGCTAGACAGAGCACCTCGCGCGAGTTTGTGATCCCGGTGATTGACTTTGGCGCGTTCGTACGAGCAGACGCCACCGATGCGGATCGAGCCAGGACGTCGCACGAGCTCACTCAGGCATTCAAGTCGTCCGGATTCGCCTATCTTTGCAACCACGGCATCTCTACCGAGCAGATCGAAAACACGTTTCTCAAATCAGCCGAGTTCTTCAAGCTGCCAATCGTAAAAAAGGAGCAACTAGCATGGAAAGATCCACGTGCGAATCGTGGCTATGTTGCTCAAGGACGAGAGCGTGTGACCCAGGCAACCTCAGCTGAAGAGATTGCGGCGCTGCGACAACAGACGCCGGACTACAAGGAGTCGCTCGAGATCGGCAACGATGACGATCCTGTTTGGAAGAACGAATGGCCGCAAGAAAGCGACGCACCCGAGTTCAAAGATACAATGCTCGCCTTTCAGACAGCCGCACACGAGCTTCACATCAAGGTCATGTCGTCAATCGCCATCGGATTGGGACTTGAGGCTCACTTCTTTGATGACAAGTGCGATCAGGAATGGCACACGTTGCGCCTGCTTCACTATCCGAGCGTCAAAATCGACAAGCTCAAGGTGCAAGGTTCGGCCCGGGCAGGCGAGCACAGCGACTATGGCTCCATCACACTCTTGTTCCAGGATAGCGTAGGTGGGCTTGAGGCCAAAAACCCGAATACGGGCATGTACCATGCAGCTGATCCGATTCCGGGCACGATCGTGGTCAACGTGGGTGATCTGTTGGCGCGTTGGTCGAATGATCAGCTGCGCTCGACACTGCACCGCGTCAAGGCGCCTCAGGCGCTAGACGCCAAGGCAGAGTACACACCTACGCGGTACTCGATCGCCTTTTTCTGCAACCCCAACGAGAAACAGCTGATCGAGGCGTTGCCCAACTTGAACGAGCGTCCCAAGTACGAGCGCATCCTGACCAAACACTACCTTGCCAAGCGTCTGAGCGAGACATACACATGAGCTAGCCACACGCTCGACTTGACCTCTGTATCGCTGGAACAAATGCACCTACCACAGGCTGGATCAATCTTCCAGCGTGGCCGTTGCGATGGTGGAAATGGATTTGGATTGTATATAGGACAACGACGACCTGAACCTAGGCAGATAGGAAAGAAAAACAAAGAAAGAAACGAGTGTGCCAACCACCGACCCACTCCATTGCGCTTGCAAGAGAGCAAAGAAGCATGGGTGCTGAGATGTTGGATCGCGGACCAGCCTTGTGCTCGCATCGCCCCCTGCGAGAGACGCTGCAAGCGACAAGAAAAAACGGTGCGAGGGCTCGAGCAAACAAAACAAAAGAGCCCCCTGGAGTCGCGAGTGGATCTAGACCGCCATTGACGCTCACCTCGTGGCCATGGAAGAGCAAGAGAAGCACCAGAATGCTTCAGGCCGAGGGAGCAACACTAGGCGGTCACAAGTTTGCTGCACAAGGAAGAGAAGAAAAGAGTGATTCGACGTTCCCACCGAATCTTTATACTCGTTCGAATTGCTTAAAAGATGGAAAAAAAAAACAGAAAAAAAGAAAATGGGAAAATTGCATCACGTGATTGGATGAAATCGGGAGCCGATCTGACGAACAAGATCCATGTGGAGCAATCACGAATAAACGTAACCGGTGTTGGCTGCATGCTGGGGTCAGTGCAGCGTTTGTGCGCTGTTATCAGCAGCAGCCTCCTTGGACGCTTTCGATCAGCACAACGACCACCACCCGCATCATCTTGAGCCGATGCAAGATGAAGCAAGATGGATCGTGATTCTCCCTTTGCCGATCCCGACCGCTCTGATCCGCTGCCTGCGCCCTCCAACACCCTCAAAGCTTCGATCTTTGCGCAATCCCGCATCGTACATCCCTCAACCAGCGTATATAACCAATTCGGTCGGCATCGTCACGATGACATCGGCCAAGAATCGTTCCACGAAGGCATACAGCCTAGTGTAGCCTCGCTCGCGAATTTGCAAGGTTCATATACAGCTAAAAGCATCCACCCTCACCATTCGGCGATTGGTCTACGCAATAGTAGCTACGATGATCATGGTGACGATGCTGACGAGCAGGACCCCGAGGATCTGCTCTCGGACGAAGAGCTCGGATTGATAGCTGGCGATGCTCGAAACCCTTCTGCGTCGCTATCGTACGCCTCGAACCGGTCCCGCAAACGTCGAACCAACCCTTCCGATCCTCGCTCGCGTGCCTCTGCTGTCGGTGGTCTGAGCGCGAAGCAAAAGGCGCTGTGGATGTGGGCCAACGTCGACAATCTGGATGCGTTTCTGCAAGAGGTGTACGCCTACTATGTTGGTCGCGGCGCCATCTGCATTGCGCTTTCGCGTTCGCTCAACCTGCTCACCGTCGCCTTTGTGATTTGTTTCTCGACGTTTCTGTTTGGATGCATCGACTATTCTAGCATTCGCCACGACGGTCAGCTGAGCGATGTCATCGTAGGCCACTGCGTCGCCGGCTTTTCTCCCTTTGCTACACTGGTTGTTGTACTGCTTCTAGCCGCATTTGGCTGGCAAGCGGTGCAATTCGTGCTCGGATTGTCGAGACTCAGAGCCATGCATCGCTTCTACGAACAGCTGCTGGGCATTCCGGATGCGGATGTCCAGTCCATCCCATGGCACGAGGTGGTGAATCGGCTGTCGGCTCTGCGAGACCAGCATCCCACCACGTCGCTCAGCTCGGCCGACGAGATGGAGCTGGGCCAACGTACATCTTCATCGCTGCGTCGGTCTCATCCGCAGCCGTTGGATGCACACGACGTAGCAAACCGCATCATGCGTCAGGAGAACTACCTGATCGCTCTGTTCAACGAAAACATTCTCGACCTCTCTGTGCCCGGCTTGCGCAGCAGGAGCCCATCGTTGACACGCAGTCTGGAATGGAACCTCCACTTTTGCTTGCTCGGCTTTCTGTTCGATTCGAACGGACAGGTGCGACATGCCTTTCTCTCGGAACGCTACCGTGCCGACCTGATCGAGGGACTTCGACGTCGATTTCTGTTTATGGCTGTGGTAAACGCGATCTTTGCACCGTTTATCGTGCTGTACCTGCTTCTGTACTCGTTCTTTCGCTACTTTGAAGAGTACCACAAGGACCCTTCGAACCTTGGATCGCGGCAGTATACGCAATACGCACGATGGAAGTTTCGCGAATTCAACGAGCTGCCGCACCTCTTTCGAAGGCGATGTCGCACGTCGTATGTGGCTGCATCCAAGTACATGGACCAGTTTCCGAAGGAGAAGACGGCGATCGTTGCGCGCTTTGTGGCATTTGTGGCAGGCTCATTTACCGCGGTGCTCCTGCTGGCATCCGTGATGGATCCGGATGTGTTTGTGCACTTCAACATTACGCCACAGCGCAATGTGCTGTTCTACATTGGCGTGTTTGGTGCGATTCTGGCAGTCGCGCGGGGCATGATTCCAGACGAGCATGTGGTGTTTGAGCCCGAGGCGATGCTGCGCGAGGTGATCGAGCAGACACACTACCTGCCGCAAGACTGGAAGGGACGCTTCCATTCGGCGCAAGTTCACCAAGCATTTGGACAGCTGTATACACTCAAGATTTACATTTTTCTGCAGGAGCTGCTAAGCGTAGTGACGACACCGTTTGTGCTTTGGCTGTCGTTGCCAGCGTGCGCACCGGATCTGATCGATTTCCTGCGCAAGTATACGGTCCATGTGGATGGGCTAGGGCATGTCTGTTCGTTTGCCGTCTTTGACTTTGCGCGACAGCCCACAGCGAGCACAATGGGGGGAGCGGCGGCAAAAGGGATTCACAGGCAGCAGCAGCAGCAGCAACAACAACAACAACAAAGTGGCGGTAGTGGAAGGACGAGAGCGCCGAGAAACGGCATGAGCCAAGCAAAGATGGAGCAAAGCATATTGGGGTTCAGAGCGAACCATCCGGATTGGGACCCGGCGGCGCACGCCAGCACAGCATCAATACAGCGTGTAGATGACGACGCAGGCGCGACGACGTTGCAGTACGGACATGGCGATGGACGATCCACATCGGATGCACCTACCGGCGTCGGCGCAGGAGCAAAAGTCAAGGACCTCATAGACCACATTTATCGCGGTAGCGGCGGTGCAGCCGGTGCGAGCCGATGGTAAGCAGCAAGCACAGCAGGCAGAGATGGAATTCTCAAATCATATTCAGAGTCAAGTGTGTGCAGAAGACGTGCATCTTTGGTGCAGTGTGCACATGACCTCGACACGATTGAGAAGGACTCGGAGAAGGACTCGTGAGGGTTGGGAATGCACTCACGATAGACGATGCAAAAATGCATGGTGGCGCGTCGCTCTCTGTCAAAAGCAACTCGAACCTCACGATTCGTTGTTCCGCCCCTACTGTATGTCATCAGACCCTTTGTCCTCAGACCCTCACACATGCACACACGCGTGCACATGCTTTAGGCTTGGCTGTGTATAGACCCTTGACTTCCGTGAGAGTTTGCAATCGAAACCCCAGTGAAAACTCTCTCAGCCGGACACACTGAGAACACATTCGTGATTCCGTGGTTGATCGTGGGTTGATTTGATTGCACGTTGGTGGTGAGTTTTTGTGAGTGCCGTGCTGGCACAAACGTTTACGATTAACACTATCCAAAAAGTCTGTGCATAGTGAATCGTGAATCACGAATCGTGAATCGTGAATGGTAAAAGGAGTTGAATACTGACTTGTTCAGAATTGCAATCAAGCTTAGTCACGATTTGTGACTCGGTTGCGTGTCAAAATCACAATTTTGGAGGTCCGATCGGATCGGCTGTGACTCGCGATAGCGAAATCTGTCTCTCTGTAATCGGAATCGTGAAGAATCTGTTCTGAATATCAGAAGCAAAGCTCAGTTGTGAGTTGAAAAATCAAACACTCATTAACCCTTCTTAGGCCCAAGTTGAGATCGGGAAGCTCGCGCTGGTGGCTCAGTCACGAGTCGCAGAGTGAGAGTGGCAAAGTAAGTTAAATCACGATTAATTCACGATTCACAGTCACGAGTCACGAGTCACGCTTGGCCAACGGCGGATGGCGCTGATGGGGATGAATCACGAATCAAATTGTGAATCGTGAATCGTGAATCGTGAATCGTGAATCGTGAATATCGTAAATCGTGAATCACAGAATTACGAGTGTCGGTCGTGGATGCGCCGTGTCTCTTTGTAACTCTGCTTCACTCTTTGTCACTCTGCTTGGCTCTGCTCGGATTGGAGCAATTCAAAGCCTATACTGATTGGCTCCATCATCATCCTTCTCCTCCTTTCCCCACATCCTTGCATTTCATCCACGATCCGATCCTCGTCCTTCTTTCGTCGCTGCTTTTCTTTTTCTTCACCAGTTCGGGGTCGGTCATCCTCTCCTGCGGCTCGCGTTCTGGTCTAGCATTCGACCACCATTCGATCACCATTCGACCACCATTCGACCACCATTCGAGCTTTCCAACGCACATGACTCATCCTCGGCGTGGCAGCTTGAGCTCGTAGACCATCCCCTTTGCCTCTCTTGTCCAACGCCAGCATCTTTATACTCGCTGTCAACGCGTTGTTGTATTGCGCCGCGCGGTTTTGACCTTGTTGCTAAGCCCATCCATCCGTCACAGTGACTCTTTTCCACCCTCGGATTCGCCCATGATCTACACGTAGGCTCAACCTCGTGTCTTGCCATTGTACGCCACGCTTCTCACCGGATTCGTCTACATTCGAGCCACCTCAGCCTTAGTCGACGCGGATTCGAGCTATCCCCGTCGCGCATTGTCTAGCTGCTACGCCCCTCGAGCCACCCAAGACGTATCACTCTTTTGCAACTTTGAGCGCTTGCACCCCTCCAAGACAGCACCACCACCGCTTCGTCCTTGATCAGCCGACGCGCGCTGATCCGGCAACCACCCTCCTCGGCGCGTCATGGATCCCAACATGTTTGGCAACAATTTCGCTGGCATGTTTGGCCAGCAACAACCCCAGCCTAACCCTACTGGTGGCGCTACCGGCACCATGGACGCCAACAACATGACCAGCATCAACCCCGCCATGTTTGGCGGCCTCGACCTCACCACCCTCCAGAACAATCCACAGCTAGCTGCTGCGCTGTTACAACAACAGCAGCAACAACAACAACAACAACAACAACAACAGCAGCAGGCTTCGCAACCAAACACTCCTCAACAGCCGCGCTTTAACCCGGCCATGTTGAATTCTGCCATGATGGGCCTGGATCAGAACAATCAGGCGTCTGGTGGTATCAACATGCAAGCTCTCCAGCGCGCTGCTGCAGCTGGCGTCAATAATCCCACGGCCTCCTTCAATCCGCAGATGCTTTTGCAACAACAACAACAACAACAACAACAACAACAACAACAACAGCAGCAGCAGCAGCAGCACCAGCAACGCCAAGGCACACCGCAGCAGCAACAGCCAGGCCAAGTGTCGCGGTGGCCACAACAGCAACAGCAACAGCAACAGCAACAACAACAACAACCGCAGCAACAGATGCAACAGAATCTGCTCACACAGCTGCAGAACAACGGAGGTGCCATGTTCAACAACAACAACAACAACAACAACAACAACAACAACAACAACAACAACAGCAACAACAACATCTTTGGTCAGATGGGTGGTATGGGGCATCCACAACAGCAACAGCAACAACAACAACAATCTCAACAGCAGCAGTTTGGTGCCAGCCAATTCAATCCCGCTGCCTTTGGTCTCAATCCGCAGACTATGGCCTTTTTCCAGCAGAACCCCATGCAGGCTATGCAAGCAATGCAGACGTTTGGTCAGCTCAATCCTGGTGCTTTCCCCCCGGGTGCTTTCAACCAACTCATGATGCAACAGCTTCAGCAGTCCCAAAACCTGTCCGGCGGCTCAAATCAGCCAACTCAAGTCCCCAACATGTTTCAGCAGGCTCAAAATGGCAACATGGCTGGCATGCTCGATCCAGCTGCCTTGATGGCGGGTGCATCCAACCCACAACAGCAGCTAGCTATGTTTGGTGGCGCTGCTCCCGTTCCTGGCTCCTCGCCAGTCCGACCCAACTTGGCGCTTCAACAACAGCAGCCGCCAAACAGTCTTCCCTCGTATCTGCAGGCCAACAACCAGAACCTGAATCAGCCCGGTCAATCTTCGCCCGTCGCAACACATCAGCAGCCCGGAACGCCTCAGAACAATTCCAGCAACGGTACCGTTCCTTCCACCCCTACAGCCACCACCAAGCCCAAGCCGCCACGCAAGAAAGCCGAAAAAAAGTCCACCGCCAAATCGCAGCAAAACCAAAACCAGACACCAGTCATGCAACACGCCAATGCTCCTGGTACCACCAGCATGCACCCCTCTCCCAGCGCTTCATCCGTGACTGGTATGCCGGGTCCCTCACTCCCAGGCAGCGCTTTCGAACGCTCACGCAGCCATACCCGCTCTCCCAGCGTCTCCTTGGGCGGTCAAGGAACGCCATCACAGGTACATTCATTGCCTCCCGCCGTCCAAGCCATGTCACAGCAACAACAGCATCAGCAACATCAGCAGCAGCAGCAGCAGCAGCAGCAGCAGCCACCGCCGATACCGCAACAGCAGCAGGTGGTCCCGCCTAATTGGATGCCGAGTCTCAATCCGCAACAGCAGCAAGCCGTCTTGTCCCGAGCGCTGACTCTTGCAAAGGCGCAGGAAGGCTCTGGTTTAACACCCGTTCATACACTTATGCAGATGGGCTACTTGTTCCTCAAGGCTTCCAGCTTGCCAGGCGGCTCACATCCGTCCATGATGCCCAACGGTGGTATGGTGCTCACCATTAATGAGGCGCGCGGACTCAACCTCATCCCTCAGCAAGGCTCTCAATCAGGACAAACAGGCGCCATGGCACAGCAACATCATCAGCATCAGCACCAGCACCAGCAACAGCCTCAGCCTCAGCGGCAGCCTTCCTTCTCCGGTATGGCGAGCCAGCAACCACAGCAACCACTTGCACCATCACAGCAGCCACTCGGCTTTGGAGCTCCTCCATTGACGCCGCAGCAGCAACAACAACAGCAAATCATGCTCGCCATGCAGCAACAGCAGCAGCACATGCACCCACAGTCTATGCACCAACCGCAGGCTCCTCTCGTCGCACCGCAGCTTGGCCATCCCCACGGCCAGCGATCTACCACGCCAGCAGGTCAGCACGCTTCTCCCTCGGCCATACATGCGCCTTCACCTATGGGCCCAGCAGGCGCCGTCTCGAGCCCTGGTATGGCCAACAAGTCCCGTCCACGCCAGCCAAGTCTCGCCCTCAGTACATCCAGCCGTCCAGACTCGCGTGGAGGGCTGGCGCCGCCTCCTTTCCAGCAACAGCCACAGCAACAACAGCACCATCAGCCAACAGCAGGCCCTCAAGGTCTGATGGCACCGCCGCCCGCTCCTGGCCACATGCCTCCAGCTATGGCACCGGGTATGGGCGCCATGCCCCAGGGCATGGTTCCTCCAGGTGTGCAGGGTGGCCAGCTGCCTCCGGGCTTTGGACCAGCTGGTGCGCCTCAGATGGGTCCAGATGCGACACCGCCCATGCTCAAGCAGCAAGCACGACACCCATCTATGGCGCAGGATCCGTCGCTCGTTGCTACTCCGGAGCACCCCCGGCCATCGTTGGCTGGCACGGCTGCTTCCAGCATGGACGGCGTTGCTACCACGACACCGGATCCCATGATGTTGGCCGTAGCAAGCGCTGCCGCTGGTCAACCATCGGCTCAATCGCAGCTGATGGGCAGCTTTAGCAGCGCAACACCCACACGCAAAGCTCGCAAGGGCTCTCAGCCTGCTCCGACCGGTACGCCAGGTGCTGTGTGTACACCTGGCGATGGTGACACACCCGCGCTCTCCGATGCAGCCGTAGACGCTACGACGGCGACTGGCAAGCCCACAACACTGGCCGCCAACACTCCCGCTTTCATCCAAACCGTGCCTTCCAACTTGGCCAACATGCCCATGCTGCTTGGTGGACCAGCGCCGAAAGAGTCGGCGATCGGTACGTCTATTACTCACTTCAATACGCGTGTCACCAAGCTCGACGACGCGATGCGTCCTCAGCGTGCAGCCGAAGACGAGGGCGGTGCAGGTTCAAGCCAAGTCGACAAGGAGGATGGCGATCAAGTGTGGACGCCACTCACGGCGGAACAAGAGGCGGAGCTGGCCAGCATCATGAGGCGCGATCTCGAGTACGAAAAGCTCTTCCGACAGCAGCAGCAAGAGATGGAAACGTCGCTCAGGCACCGTATCGACAGCGTAAGGCCGCCACGAAGAAAGGCGTCAGATGGCAGCATCACCAAGCCCAAACCTCTGGCGTGGTGGGAGCGTCCCGAGGAGGAGGATACGTCGGGTCTGTCGCGCGATGTGTTCAGACCTTTCGGCGTGCTCTTCCCGAACCAGAAGCGAGCTGAGCTCGAACAGGGTCAGCGCGGTGCTCGTCCTCACATTCCTCTGAAGCGCTCGCTCATGGAAATGGTCTCGCAGCAGGGTGAAGATTTGGTCCCCATTCGCCTCGAGATTGACCACGAGCACTGGAAGTTGCGCGACACTTTCACGTGGAACGCTCAAGACTCGCACATCAATGTCGAGGCATTTGCCCAGTCGATTTGCGAGGACATCGGACTGCCTGCGTCCGTGTTTGTGCCGCAGATCAAAGAGCAAATCACCGCACAGATCCTGGATCACCAGAGCACCAGCGCATTCAAAGCCAAGCCTACGTTTGATTTAAACATCGACACCAAGGAGGGCAAGGGATCGCTCGACGACCAGGACCTTCGCTGGTGGTCCAAGTGGCGACGCAAAGTTGATCGTCTTCCTTTTGGCGCGGCTTCAGAACCACGCGCCAAAGGTGACGGTGACAATGCCGTGATGGAGGTGGACAACAGCAGCGAAGAGGACGAGGTGCGATCAGAACCGCCCGAGCTCGTCGACACGACTCCGGTCGAGGAACTGCGCATGATGATCAAACTCGATATCACCGTAGGTGCCATGAATCTGATCGATCAGTTCGAATGGGATGCGAGCGAGTCGGATCCCGCAGCTGCTGAAAAGTTTGCCGAGGCCTTTGCCGCTGATCTGGGCCTTTCGGGCGAGTTCAAAACGGCGATTGCCCATTCGATCCGCGAGCAGGTCTCTGTACACGTCAAGTCGCTTGCCATGACCGGTCACACGTTTGATGGCCGAATGATTGCCGACGAAGAGCTGCGTGCCGCTTTCCTGGGACCTGTCAGCAAGTCCAACTTGTCCAGAGGCGAGATCGAGTCGTATCACTTTACGCCTCGGCTGCTGCAGCTCACCGAGGCCGAGATCGAGCGACTGGATCGTGAACGCGAGCGCGAAGCACGTCGAAAACGTCGACAGACGCGTGGTCGCCGCGGTATCAATCTGCCGGACCGCGATCCTCAAAAGACGCAAAGAACGCCAGCGGTGTACGGCATCCAGACGGCACAGACGGGTGCGGACAACGCTCTGCAGAGTGTCAATGGTCTCAGCGACCGGTACGGAGGCATGTCAACACGGCGTGCAGCAGCTGCAGCCGCCAACGCCTCAATTGCGCCCTCGCAGGCGGTCGACATTAGCACGCCCACACCAGGCCCCGATGGACTTGGCCTGCCGGATCGCAAGAAGCCAAAGATCAACCATCACGCGATCCACTTTGACTTTCCAGGCGGTCTGGGTCGCAAATCGGATCCTGGTGGACCCAAGTTTGCGCCCGACTATATGGAAGAGGAGGCCAAGAAGCGTGCGCGTTCACCCGAGAACCAGGCGACTGGCTCGCAGGTGGAAAAGCCTGCACCGAAGCTGGTCTCGCTGTCGTATGCGCAGCGCAACAATGTGCGACCCGAAGATCTAGAGCGACAGCATCCCAACTTCCACGACGGCATGTGGCACTGCTCCAACTGCGGTATTCCAGGAACGCTCGCGCCAGGTCGACGAAAGGGACCGTTGGGCGACAAGTCGCTGTGTGGGCCTTGCGGTAAATACTACCACCGTCACCGCAAGGTCATCTTTTTAGAGTACACGCGCGACCCGGTGGTGCACATGAAGCAGCAGCAGGCGCTGAACCGCAAGATGGGCATTTCGAATCCGCTCATCGATACAGCGCTGCTCAACGCGTTAGGAGAGCAGGAGGACTCGACCGAGCCTACAAGCGCTGCGGATACGCCCAAGCCCGACGGCGGCGCTGGAGGCAATGACGATCCGACGGGCACGGATGACAATGGGATGCGACGCAGAGGACGACCAGCGGCGTCATCGCGTGGAGCAAGTCGTGGAAATGGTGGCGACGACGACGATCGCTCGGATGATGAGGATCTGCCGTTTGAGATGGTGGGCAGTCCGGACGATAGCGACTCTTCTTCGAGATCGAGCAGCGCTGAGCCCGCGCCTCGTTCGCGCAAGTCGGCATCGCAGCCGTTGGCGAATGACGAAGGCTCGCAGATCGGGCGACGCGCAGCCGCCGAGAGCGCACGCGACAAGGTGACGGCTTCATTTGCTGCTGCTGAAGCTGCTGCGATCAAGACGGAGGCAGACACAGGAGTTGGAGCTAGCGAAGCTGCCGATGCCAGCAAAGAGGCTGGCGATGCGGTTGCAGCAGCGACTGCATCGACCGACGCTAACGCCTCTTGCACCAGCAGCACTGGCACTGGCACTGGCACCAGCAACAGCAACAGCCACAGCGCAGTACCCGTCTCGATGACAGAAGTCACAGGCTCACCATCCACAAGTCGTGCAGCTGTCGTTATGCCCACGCTCTCCAATGCTTCGCCGCGCATGGCAGCCATCCCTGGCGCCACGCCGCCGGACTGGCTCACCGAATCAAGCGCTGCACTGAAAGCGCGCTACCCGAACGACCGGTTCGAGATCCAGCAACGACCGCGTCCCGCTGGCGTGCCGCCTCCACCACAGCCCGAGTGGCGAGTCCGATGTCTGGACTGTCCTGGTAAGCTGTATACGCCCGGCCCAGGTGAGAGTCTGACCAACTTTGAGATCCACCTGCGCAACCGGTTGCACCGCGCCAACGTCAACAAGCGCGTGTATGGCAACAGTGCGCCACCGGCAGTGGCTGCAGGTGGCGGATCTCCTGGTGCTGCGGCTGGTTCGCCACACAAGAGTCCGAGCGTGGCTCATGCGCCTGCGCCGTAGGCATGCGCATCGAGGCACTCTTGTTTAACCGTGTCGTGCGGACGGGTCTGGAAATTCTTGTTTACATTCGTGATTGATACTTGTTTGAATATGAATTGGTCAAACTGAGAACTCCACGCTTGGGTGTGGCGTGGGATGAGTCAAGCTGAAACGCACGAGACGAGATGACAGATCGTGGATGTTTTGGCTGTGGTGACAGTCTTGAGTTGCGAGTTACGAGTCAACTGGCCGTCAAAGCCGGTTGACCGGGTCGGGTTTGCAGGGGAAAACCAAAAGTGCACAGACGCGTGCGGGGAATTGCCCCACAATCACGAATCACGAATGTGAATTGCGAATGCCGAAACTGACGACTGCGACGGTGAGAGAGGCATACAAAAGCGGTGCGGCTGCTGCGGTGTGAGGGTTGCTGCGATTCCTGATTCACGACTCTGATTGTTGGCTCGACGAACCAAGATTCACGATTGGTCTCTAAAGGTTGGTGTTTATCAAGACTAGCTTAGTTCAAGTGGTTCACAAGACGGATCGGTGGCTATGCTTCGAACGTCAAAGGTGGTATTTAGCGTGCGATGCGCAGTTGGACGCAGTGCTGGTGGGGCTTGGATGTCGACGGTGCGAAGCGGGGTGGTTGGTCGACAGTTGGGCACGTGGAGTGGCACAGATGCTGGTGTGAGCAGGGGTCACGTTCAGCGCGCTCGAGGTGTAGGTGAGCGACGAAACGCTTCCAGTGTGGACGAGTCTCGACTGGATACGCGTGCACCGCGCGCACTGAAGCGGTTGCCAGCCAAGATCGTGATCGCAAATCGCGGAGAGATTGCGTGCCGAATCATCGGCACCTGTCGCCGACTCGGTATCTCGACCGTCGCCGTCTACTCGGAAGCGGATGCCATGTCTCAGCATGTAAAGCTCGCCGATGAGGCGTACTGCATTGGTCCTGCCGCATCCTCGGAATCGTATCTGTGTCAAGAAAAGATCCTCGCCATCGCACAACGTACGCATGCAACCATGGTGCATCCTGGCTACGGCTTCCTCTCTGAAAACGCGTCGTTTGCCAAATTGCTCCAAGACTCGCGCATCACGTTCATCGGTCCTCCTCCAAGCGCGATCGATGCAATGGGCTCAAAGAGCGCAAGCAAAGACATCATGTTGGCGGCCAACGTACCGTGCGTGCCTGGATATCACGGTCTCCAACAGGACGCCGAATCGCTTGCGTCCGAGGCAGACAAGATCGGCTACCCGGTCCTCATCAAGGCGGTCAAGGGCGGAGGTGGCAAAGGCATGAAGATCGCCTGTACGCGCGACGAGTTTGCGGATGCGCTCTCGTCCGCGCAGCGTGAAGCGCTCAAGTCGTTCGGAGACGCTACGGTGCTCATCGAGAAATACCTCACTGCTCCACGCCACGTCGAGGTACAGGTGTTTGCAGATACGCACGGCAATGCAGTGTACATCTCAGAACGCGACTGCTCGGTCCAACGTCGTCATCAAAAAATCATTGAAGAAGCGCCCGCCCCGCACCTCGACGCACGCCTGCGAACCGAGTTGGGAGAAAAGGCAGTTGCTGCTGCCAAAGCGGTCGGCTACGTAGGCGCAGGAACGGTCGAGTTTATTCTGGATGCGCAGAGACCGCAAGAGTTCTACTTTATGGAGATGAACACGCGCCTGCAGGTGGAGCACCCGGTAACCGAGATGGTCAGTGGCCTAGATCTGGTCGAATGGCAGCTTGAGGTGGCAGCTGGCAATCGACTGCCTTTGCTGCAGCACGAGCTCAGCATCCAAGGCCACGCATTCGAGGCGAGGATCTATGCGGAAAACACGGATGCCAACTTTCTTCCCGATACAGGTACGCTCGTTCACGTCTCGTTGCCTCGCACGACGACGACGACGCACTCGAACCCGGCGCTCATCCATCGAGATGCTGGCCAAGTGAGTTCGCTCAACGATGCACAAGCCGTCGTCCGCGTCGACACGGGCTTTGTCACGGGCGACGAGATTTCCGTCCACTACGATCCGATGATTGCCAAACTCATCGTCAAAGGTCGTGACCGTACCGAGGCGCTACGCATCATGGCTCATGCACTATCGCAGTACCAGGTGGTGGGACCGATGACCAACATCCAGTTTCTAAAGAACCTCGTGCGACATCCCAAGTTTATCGCCGGTGAGGTGGAGACAGGCTTTATAGCAAAGTACGGAGAGCAGGCGTTGTTTGGCGATCCGTATACGAGCGAGGCTGAGTTGGGCGAGGCGATTGCGCAGGGGGTTGTGTGGATCTACCAGCGCGATCTTGGTGCTACTTTGGACGACGCCAAGCGGGGTGTGTGGACGAGCGATGAGTTTGTTCGTTGGCAGAGCCGCACGTTTTCGGTCGGTCACAAGACGCTGGGGGAGGTGCAGGTCTGCGTGACGCCTACGAATGCACGAGCCGACACGTTTCATGTCGTCATTGACGCCCGCGACGGATCGCAGATGCGGTACGACTCGCTGCGCACACATGGCTCCACCACGATCGCGCACACTGCTTCTTCAGGCTCGTCGCCACCCGTCTACACAACCTTCCTCGCCACCGGCGTCTCGACCAGCTTCAACCTACTCGCGCCCACCTGGTTCTCACAAACGACCACAGCCTCAACGCACATGGCGTCCGACCTAGTCAGCTCGCCTATGCCGAGCAAGATCGTCGATTGCAAAGTCAAGCGCGGCGACTCTGTCAAAGCTGGCCAAACCATCGTCATCCTAGAGGCGATGAAGACAGAGATCTCGCTCAAGGCTCCTAGAGATGCGGTCGTAGAGAGCGTCAGCGCAAAGTGCAAGCCCGGTGGCTTGGTAGCCGAGGCAACTGTGTTGGTAACGTTTGTCGCGCAAAACGACGAGTAGCGAGTGCGCGTGCCACGCTACCAATCACGAATGGTTTCTACTGGATGCGTCAGTGTGAGCAGCGTGTGCGCGTGTGCGCGTGTGCGCGTGTGTTTGAGCGCAAAGCACAACACATACACTACCTGGACACGGTAGCAATCACGAAGTGTGAAATACGAAGCACACCGCACGATCACGAACGTTTCATGTTGGATTGCAAGCGTGATGCGAGAAGAGTACGCGGTGCATGGTGAGCGCACATGATTTGTGGAAGCGTGGAAGCGTCGAGACTTGGCGGCCGACCGGGTTGCGCGGTGACTCACGACTCGCGGTTAGACGCGATACCTTTTGGTGGAACCTGTTTCGAAGAGCGACCTGACAATGTAGACCTGAGCGATGCTGATGCCGACCATGGTTATGCTTTCGACGACGCTGTACCAGAAGATCTTGGACTGGGTGCTTCTGACGGTATCGAAGTTTCTGTTTTCCCTGACTCGGAAGTATCTCTGTGTCCTAGTGATCTGGGTAAGCTTTTCGTCCATGTTGGCAATTCCCTCTTCGAGTGGCGCGCTGTGTTCCTTCAACAGCTTAGCCGGTTGGATGGGTAGGTCCAGTCTCGGTTCGCTTTCTACCGTGATGTCGAAATCGAGCAGTTTTTCGGCTACTGTCGACATGGCGTTTTCGAAGCAGAATGTATATTCGCCCACCGTGTTGCCGGTAAAGATGATGTCCAGCTGACGTTCCTTGTGGCCGCCGATGATGAGTTTCTGGTCCGGGTCATGCACCGAGTAGTCGATATCAAAGTGGCCTCCCGATTGCACGGCAAAGTAGAACCCGACTTTTTCGCCTGCTGCATCCACCCATGCGTAGAAGCACAGTCGTTCGTGTGGTTCGACGATTGTCGTCAGAGCCGCTCCCGAGACGTGCACTGGCAACAAGACCAGTGCGAACACCACCACCAACGTGCTGAGATACGCCGCCATCCGCGCAGGTTGTGATAGCGTCACCATGGCGCAATCAATATGTATGCACGCGCACTCGCCAAGCGGCTATCGAGTAGTACAGGCCGATCCAGCGTTAGCTCGCTAGAGTTGTCCGAGTGGATGCAGCGCAACAAGCGATTCGTGCAGCCTGAGTCGAAAACAAGAGCAAACAGATCCAGCGGCTGATTCGCGCCCAGTCGTGAATCACGAATGAGGTAGTACTTGGCCTTGCAGCTGGTTGCAACGCCGCACAAACGATGAGGATGCTAATGGTGATCGTCCAACTAGATTCCTGCTCGGCAGTCACGAGTGCTGACCACCTCAACTCGAGTCGACTTGGGAGCGTGCCAGCATTGCGCTTCGTGCTTGCGCCTTTGGCTCTTTCAGATTCACGATTCGTGATTCGTGATTGCTTCCAGCTCGACAGCGCTTCGTGTTTCACGCTTCGTGCTTTGTGCTATTTGCCTGCATTCACAATGCGTTGAAAAGAGCGATGTAACACATGGAATTTCACACATGTGGCGGCTCACGGGTTGTGCTCCACCTCGTGCGTTGTGCGTCGTGCGTTGCGCGTTGCCTCAAGCGTGTGCAATTGGATTGGGGATTCTTGGTGCACTCGTGACTTTGTTTGTGCTCACCATCCGACATGTCAGCGCCGTACAAGCCAACGGCGACGGAAGCGTCGCCCTCTTCGGCGTCTTCGTATCTGTCGTCGTCGTCTCCGCGTCCGTCTGCGTCTGCGTCTGCGTCGTCTCGGGCGCATGTGGACGATCCAAGTCAACCGCAGGACTTTGTCAGCGTCATGTCGCACAAGACGCCGTCCAAGTTCACCGACCCTTGCGCACACGCTGCCAAGCTATCGATGAAGTGTCTGGACGACCATGCGTACGATCGCTCGAAATGCGCCGACGTATTCCACCAGTACCGGCAGTGCAAAACCGCGTGGATCAACCAAAGAAGGCAAGACAGGCTCAACAATCGACCCGGTGCATTCGACTAAGTGACCGCACAATCGAAAGCTCGCTCTGCGTCTCCGTCTCGAGCATCTGGACCGCTCATACGTCGTTCTCATCACACTCTGATCGGTTCGATAAGCCACACTTGTGACACGCGTGCAAGCTTAGATGATACTCGGACGCGTATAGATGCATCATTCAGGCAGAGTGCCGAGCTCGTCGTTTCAATCCTCGTCCTTTTTCCTCTTGACTGGTTTCGTCGTGGATGCAGTAGCAGCGCTGGTCGTAGCGTCTGTGAGTTTCCGCTTGAGCTTGCTTGTGGTTGCAGCCTTGCCACCTGCTGGAGCGATACTCTTGGTGGGCGTTGAAGCGCGATTGGCAGCGTCGGCGTTCTTGCCAGCTGCGGGTGTGTTTTTGATCTGCGGTGTAGCGCTGCGCTCGTTTTCCTTGGTGGCATCCTTGTCCTTCTTCTTCTTGACGGATGGCGTATTGGTAGCTGCAGAGGTTGACGCGGTGTCTTTGTCCTTCTTGCTCTTTTTGATCACTGGGGTTGGTGTAGAGGATGCGAGGTCAGCGGGAGTGGTGGAGTTCTTGGAGCTTTTCGGGGTGATATCCGAGTCGCGCTCTTGTTCGGTGAGTGACTCGTTGGCCTTGAACTCGAGACTCTTCTGGTAGGTTGCAGAGGAGAGAGAGAAGATTCGGTCTTCGAGTGGGATGTCGGCGAGGAGCGTGGGATGCGCAGTGCGTGCAGTGGCGGTTGAGGTGGATGAGTTCTTCAGGTATCCATCAAACCCTTTCACGATATTGCCACCCGACGATGCGGTGCATTGCAGATACGAGCCTTCGAACAGATAGATCTGTGATTCCAGATCCACCAGTGACCGATCAATCAGTCGTTTGTTGGCAAGTCCAGTGCGCAAGCCCAGCTTGGTAGTCTGGTATCGCTGTGTCGCTTCTTCTAAACTGCCAGGCGCATCACCCGACGTACTGCCACCCGCTCCATTAACCGCAACACCACCGACACCCGTGCTCGACGCCCCCATTGCTGTCGGCGCCATCTCTCAAACACGTACACTATTCCCCACCCCGCAAATCTTGCACCCAAATTGTTCCAATCGCCTGATAGTCGTTGATCGCCCCTCGATGCTGATCGTGATGCTGATCGTGATGCCGTGCGTGGTAGTGCAGAGCGTGAGTGCACCGCACCGATCCGTGCGGTTTGTGATTGTGTGATGTAGTGCGTATTTTCTGTTGCTACACACCGACGCGGTCTCTCTGTCTGATTCACGAGTCGCGCACCAAATTGTGAATTGTGAATTGTGAATTGTGAATTGTGAATTGTGAATTGTGAATTGTGAATTGTGAATTGTGAATTGTGAATTGTGAATTGTGAATTGTGAATTGTGAATTGTGAATTGTGAATTGTGAATTGTGAATTGTGAATTGTGAATTGTGAATTGTGAATTGTGAATTGTGAATTGTGAATTGTGAATTGTGAATTGTGAATTGTGAATTGTGAATTGTGAATTGTGAATTGTGAATTGTGAATTGTGAATTGTGAATTGTGAATTGTGAATTGTGAATTGTGAATTGTGAATTGTGAATTGTGAATTGTGAATTGTGAATTGTGAATTGTGAATTGTGAATTGTGAATTGTGAATTGTGAATTGTGAATTGTGAATTGTGAATTGTGAATTGTGAATTGTGAATTGTGAATTGTGAATTGTGAATTGTGAATTGTGAATTGTGAATTGTGAATTGTGAATTGTGAATTGTGAACTGTGAATTGTGAATTGT